>NW_017308913.1:315-800 GCF_000935625.1 Nanorana parkeri | reverse complement strand
CAAAAAATTGGGTAATGTTTTATAATTTAATATAGGGAAAAGTGTTTTTCAGGTCATTTTTCCTTATTACAGTAAAAAATAAACCCCCCAGTGGTGATTAAATACCACCAAAAGAAAGCTCTATGTGTCCCCAAAAAAAGGTATAAAATTAATATCAGTACAGCGCTGCATGACGGAATAAATGTCAGTCAAAGTACTGCAGCACTGAATACTGAAAAATGGCCTGGCCAGGAAGGGGGTTAAAACCCAACTCCAGTTAAAGGAGAACTATGAGGTGAGTGCTTTTCACTCACCTCATAGTTCTAGCCGAGCTGTGACAATTAAACTGTCGCAGGTCGGCTCAGTAGATCGGGAGGTGAGCGAATATATACTGGCGCTCGCTCACTTCTCGATCCTGTCACAGCTCTCTGCCGTGACAGGTGAGGGGCTGGATTCCCCCCTCCCCGCTCCGATCCTCCAGCGCTGACTGGTGGATCAGACGGGGG
>NW_017308913.1:0-207 GCF_000935625.1 Nanorana parkeri | reverse complement strand
CCGCAAGCAGTAGCTCGCGGTATACTGCGGCCTCTCAGGGATACTGAGGGTTGTGGCTGTTACTAAGCTCTGATACCACAAGGCGCTGCAGTGCAAGGGCTGGAAGAGCATTTTTACTGCAATAAAGAGGTGCTTTAAAGAACTTCAGTAAAAAAAAAAATAATTTACCCTTGCACAGCGCGCCCTGGTTACTATTTAAACCGGCGC
>NW_017308912.1:119459-122803 GCF_000935625.1 Nanorana parkeri | reverse complement strand
AAGCAGGGGACAGAGAAAGAGAGGGGGGCGGAGCACAAGCAACTGAGAAGAAAAAGAAAAAGCAAGCGAGAACAGGAGAACACAAGAGCAAGCACAAGCCAGAGAGTCAGAGCGCTCTCGCCCCCCCTCCCCCTCTAACCCAACAAGTGTCCACACTGACTTGGATTTGGAATGTGTTTCGGGAGCTGCGGGGGTTAATCTCCCGGGAATGTTCCCTATGTGTTCTGTACATTCTGTACTGCAGACAGCTGAGGCCCAGAGAGGAGGAGGACAGAGTAGGGGGAAGGGGGGGAGGGGGGGGTTGTCTGAGTACAACAACCACACACCCAGCTGCAGATGAACTACATGTCCCAGCATGCACTAGCACAAACCAGCACAGTACTGCATTGGTATGGAGGAACTGTGAGGAGACACGCGAGGCTCTCCAGGACACACAGAGAGGGAACACGTATGACACCTGTGTGGGTGTGATGTGGAGGAGACCCCCAGGGGCGGGACCATAAATCAGACATAATTCAGGTTATTGGTCATGTGACCTGTATTTCTTCGAGGAACGTCTCATACTTCACAATACATAACCAGAGATATCGCACGTTCACCAGAACAAGTCACATTCACCTACATCTGGATTCACCATCGTTCAATAGGAAGAAACCAGGACTATGTAACTCCATTATAATACGTCACATTCACCGCACACCATTGTTTGTTTTAAAGGGCCAATCCATCCAAAAGTGGTGGGGGCCCCTCATAATGGGCACAGCGGGTTTATCACATCTAAATCTGATGATTGGGGGATGGGATCAGAGGAGGAGAATTCGGCTTGTTATGATCGTTACACTGAAATGTAACAAATGTCGACTCCCCAGAAATAAAAACAAACAGAAGTACAAACAGAGCCCGGGGCGGTCGTGACGGCCAGACGAGGTGTGTCCGGGGCCCGTCTCCCGGGGGCCCTCAGTGTTATCTAATACAAGTGATTATAGGCGGAAGGAAGATCAGCGTGTACGGTGTTGTTATGTTCCGTTTTATTCTGAAGTGAACTTTATGTCTAAAACGCGGCATTTCTGCATTTTATATAAATGACGGCATTTTTTTTTATTTTATCCGATTAATCGAAGTTAATAATCTGCCAACTAATCGGTTATGAAAAAAATCGTTAGCTGCAGCCCTAGGAATGAGGACGGAAGATCATCACCGTGTACGAGGATGGAAGATCGCCGTGTTCGGTGTATGCAAATGGAAGATCCCCATGTACGGTGCATAAGGATGGAAGATCGCTGTGTATTCTAATTGGGGACGCGATGAGCCCCAATTTGTTTCATGCAGGCCAGCTTTACCAGGAGAAGTTAAATACAAATCTATGAAGCTTTATTAATGTTGTTTACATATCTGTGTGCCGCTCGTTCCCATTGTCGGGGTTTGGGAGATCGCCAAGGAAACGCACTCGCCGCATTATGGGCCTGCACATCCCTGAGATGTTCAGGCAAGGTCCCTGAGCGGAATGGCCCCCCCTGGGGAGGGGGGGGCAATATTGTGAGGTCACCCAAAATAGACCCGCACAGGGCAGCTGTATACACAGACATTGGACTGGTACCGGAAGGAACCAGTCAGAGCTCCCAGTACAGGTGAGCTCCCCTCTCCCCCAGCACTCACCGCTCACCTGACTCTTCTCTCTTCGGCCTCCCGTCACTTCTCCTGCCGACCCCAAATCAACACTCTCCGTCCCAGCATGCAGCGCGGCCAAGGGCGGAGCCGCAAAGAATGCCGGGAGCCGCCGTCAGCCAACGCTTTCCCTGCCAGGAGGTGGGCGGAGCCGGGCGGCCATGTTGTTGTAGCCGGGGATGGGGAAAGGAGGAGGGAAGCCGCGCCGGGTGTGATGAGCCGGTGGGAGGGAGGAAGGACCGCTGAGTCACCCCATAGTCTGATTACACGATGTTCTCAGCTACAGATCTCCATGGCGACCACATCCAGCCGTCACCATGGAGACAGGCCCGTCACAGTATGGTGACCTTATTTCTGTGGGATGCCATTACATCCGCAGTGACGTCATCTGTGTCCTATATGACAAATCAGGGGGCTGTCTCTATTATATGGAGGATTAGGATATTAGTATTATTTGGGGATTGGTGACTGATCTATGCCTTCCCTGCGCTGCAAAGGGGCAGCAAGATGGAGGGCACCGCGCTCAGTCTCATAGCATACAACTGACAGGGGTGACACAAGGGGGGTGCGGCACGCACCGGGTGACACCAAAATGATTGACAGTCAATTTGGTGTCACCCCCTCTGAAAAGTTAGGCACTCAGTCATAGACCGAGAGCTCAGCAGCTGCACAAGAGAGGAGGGGACCGGCGGGATAAGGTATGGGGACCCGGAGGGGTGCAGTCGGGCTGTTGGACCATGTCCGAGTGCCCGACATTTCTGAGGGGCTGACAACCCCTCTGATGGTGTCACCCGGCGTGGGCCGCACCCCCCCCTTGTGACACCACTGTCAGTTGGGTGTTATGAACATTCCCTCCTCTCTTTACCAGTGTCCTTCACCAAGATGGCAGCTGGAAGTGAAGTGCACGTGATGTCATTACACATGTGCGTAGTGATGTCACATGTATAAGTAATGATGTGCACACCAGGTGACACCGCTGCCAACTGATCCAGGAGTATGTAGTACTGCGACCTGATCACACATCCGGCAGACACAGCACGGGCCCTTCCAGATCATCTGGAATGCTTCACGGTCACGGATGTTGAAGCCCATGTCTGCAGAGACAGGTGTCTCTCAGGTTTGGCAATCCCTACAGCAGGGGTAGGCAAACTCCGACCCTCCCCCTATGGTGCAACTACAAATCCCATGAGGCATTGCAAGACTAATAGCCACAGGCATGACTCCTAGAGGCAGATGCATAATGGGATTTGTAGTTTCACCCACAGCTGGAGGGCCAGAGATTGCCTACACTATTAAAAGCTAGTAAGTCTACCTCTTGGTGAGGTCTACCATGGCACATGGAAGGCTTATGTTGCCTGGTGTGAAGAAAGAAGTTCTGGCCCAGGAAATACTCTATGGGCCGTATTCTAACCTTTCTGCAGTCAGGCCGAGATCAACATTTGGCCCCCGAGTACCATCAGGGGACAGATCTCAGCCCTTGCAATGTTATTCCAGTGGTCGCTAGCTTCCTCTTCATTGGTCCTAGCTTTTGTACTGGAGGTATCACGTGGCTGTGCCTCCATGAAATCTCAATCTGATTCTATTGACCCTTCAAAAACCACCTTTTGAACGTGTCAGGGATGTCACCATCAGGGCCGGATTTACTCCCCCTGCCGCACCAAGGCCAGGTTCCACAATAC
>NW_017308912.1:93984-118773 GCF_000935625.1 Nanorana parkeri | reverse complement strand
TTACTTTTTAATCACCTTTTTATTTTTTTATTTAATTATTGAATATTTTTTTTACATTTTTTTTTTTAAATCAATGTAATTTTTTCCCCCCACCTAACTTTATTGCTATCACACAGGAAATAATAAGCTCCTGTGTGATAGCAAGGTAGACAGCTACTTCCTCCGGCGTCAATCCACATTAACAGGACGCCGGAGGAAGTATCTGACAGCTGGGGGGAGGAGTTGCGGCCCGCCGAGCCGTGATTGGCCGGTGGCCGCACACTACGGAGCCTTGGGCCACCCCATCGTAATTGGACGGCGGCGAACCGTAGTGTGCGGCCGGCGGACACCTTACACCGGCGCCCGCAACTTCCCCACAAGGTCACCGCTGCCGCCCCGAGGCTGGGCCTCGGTGGCCTTGTGGAAAGTCCGGGCCTGGTCACAATGGCCACTTCCTCCAGCTTGCGTTCCCTGAAGCCATCATTTCTGCAAAGCTCTTCTCTGAGCCAACAAGCTCTGTACTGCAAAGAACTTCCTAAAACAAGGATAAAGCCGAGGCCTGGAGCTTCCTTCCTTCCTTCCCGAGGTGGCTTCAATCTTTCAACCCAAATGGGACATTGTGCTCCGAGGTCCCATGTTTCCCCGACAATAAGACACTGTCTTATATTTTTTGGGGGCTCAAAAAAACACACTAGGTCTTATTTTCGGGGTAGGTCTTTTTTTTTTTTTTTAATGTACAACAATCCAAAATTAATGCAAATCTAAATGAAATAATCCAAAATGACAAAGTTAAGAATATGGTGATCGGGGGTGCCGTACCTTTCCAAGAGCAATTTGGTAACCAATCGCTGGGCAGAATGAGGGAAGCGCACTTTCACTATGGATTCCTCACAGGCGGAGTGCATTTGGTATCACTCCGCCAGTGGCAGGCGCTCTAGAGGAGGCATCGGCTTATGCGGCTCTGCTCCTTCCGGTGCCGCCTCGCTTCCTCTAGCGCCGGCTTCATTGGCACCGCTGATTCTCTCCCGCGGCTCTCTTCAAGTTCCCCCTTATGCCACTACCGGCCCTGCGAATGGTCACAACTTGGTCTTATTTTTTTGTGGTAGGTGTTATATTTTAGCAATTCCCAAAAATAGTACCAGGTCTTATTATCGGGGTAGGTCTTATTTTCGGGGAAACAGGGTATGTCCAGCTCCAGTTCACCAAAAGGAAATGTTCCTTTCCTGCCTGGAAGGTACTTATCAGCCACTCCTTCCATCAGAAAACACTTATGACCTTATAAATACGGTTCCATCATTTCCTGTCGTGGTGCTGGACATCAGGCAACCGTTCCACAGAATCCACGGCCATTCTTTGTCTTCCGATCATACGTCAAGTTTTACCAGGTGGATGCTCAAACCTCAAACAAAAGGGTTCGGGCCGCCTACTGAGTATAGGCAGTCCAAGGGTTAATTTAAAGACCGGGACAGACCATAAATGTTGTAGTTGAATGAAAAAGCATTTACTCAAATATCAAAAAAAGTAACAAACATGGCCAATCTCTATTTATCGACCAATTAAAAACAGAGTAGAAAAAAAAAAAAATCAGTACTGACTGTTGCTTTTGTAGCCTTTGTTGGGACTATCTATACCCTTATATACTGTATCGCCTCCGTCAAGGCTTATGGCAATTTTCCCGTTGAGTTTGCTGAACATCAGGCAACCGTTCCACAGAATCCACGGCCATTCTTGGTCTTCTGATCATACGTCAAGTTTTACCAGGTGGATGCTCAAACCTCATTTGATGCCAGCTTTGGGCATCGGGTCCCTCAGCTAAGCTGCAGGATAACCTCAGTTCTACTGTTTTTTACGTGGGTCCATTAGTTTTGTTACTGTTCACCACCCCATAAGCTGGACTGCTTTAGGAGAGCTCATGTCTCTGAATATAGATACTGGGGGCCCTAGAGCCTGCTACCTTTATAAGGCGATTTCATACTTTCACCTCAACCAGAACATTAGTCCATGTCAGCAGGACTGCTTTAGGAGATCCCATGTCTCTGATTAATACAGAGGGGCCTAGAGCCCATTTCCTTCATAAGGTGATCTCATCTCAACCAGAACATTGTAATGGATTTCATTTCAACCAGAACATTGGCCCAGGTCAACTGGACTGCTTTTGGAGATCCCTGGTCTCTGAATATTGATACATGGGGGGGCTAGAGCCAGTTTCCTTAATGAGGTGATTTCATCTCAGCCAGAACATTGGTCCAGGTCAGCAGGACTGCTTTAGGAAATCCGAAGCCTCAGATTATTGATACTGGGGGCCTAGAGCCCGCTTCCTGCATAAGGTGATTTCATAACCAGAACATTGGTAACTGGACTGCTTTAGGAGATCCCATGTCTCTGAATATTGATCCTATGTGTGATCCCCAATGATGAAGAAAAATGGCAGGTTTGTACTTAAGCATAAAATGTTTCTTGGAGTTCACAAATCCCACTCTTCTGTGTTGTGACCTACACCTACTACACCTTTTCTACAAAACTGAAGCAAGCAGAAAGTGAGAGGGCTGATAATTGGCTGGCCAACAGCTTTTTTTTTTTGCGTGCCAGTGTCCAAACCCTTCTGTAGTTGGCAGTATTATCCATATGTCCCTGCATTCCAATCCCGTGCCCCTTAATGGAGTACAAAAATCCTGTTTGCCAGAGTCCAATCCTCCTGTAGGCAAAAGAATACCCTAAAGGCGAAATACTTCCCGTGTTCCTCAAATGAAGTGAAATAAATAGGCCCCCCTCCCCCGCCCCCCATCATCATGCTGCTGATCTCCATCAGACTGGCTTCCTCACAGCGACAACAGTGGACCAAAAATACCCCATAGCCTAAAGGGCATCCAGGGGTGAGGAGGAACCAGAAGCAGAGCCGAGTTGGGCCTCAAGTAGTTCAATCGCATACAAGGTTTTAGTGACTGAGCTCGCATCTACTGTAATAAGCCGTGCGGGCCCTGCAAGTGGAAACAGTGTCATCCAATCAATTTGCAGCCAAGGACCAAATGACAATTTACTCGATTTATTAAAAAGAAAATCAATCAGTACAACAAATGTGACACGTCTACAGCATGTGCATGATAAACCGTCATTTTCACATCTTACGGATGACAACAGACTATTTCTGTAGTCTAGTAATACTGTTCAACAACTAGAACACAAAAAAAAAAAAAGGAAGCCGTTCTGAAATAAAACATTAAAACAATGCGATCAGAACTCTACGAAGGATCAATTATGAACAAATCGTAGCGGTTCCGCATTGCGCCCAGAATCGTGCAGGAATGGAGACAGATAGGGGTACAGCTTCTCGGTGAAGGTGGCGCTGAAGGTGTAGATGGCGGTCATGTCATCGGCATTGTAGAAGGATATCTGGCCTCCTTCGTAATCCACATACACGCCGATTCGCTTCGGTTTGGAGTTGAGGATCAGGGTCTTGGATGGAGACTCCAGGGCCTTGTAGGCATTGCCGTTCCTCAGCCAGATGGCCCAGTAGCCGTTCTTGGGATTCAGCTTGATCTTACCCTTGCGGTTGCTGGACTCGCTGGCCATGCCGACGTCCCAAGCGGTCTTGTCTCCCACATCAACCTCCCAGTAATGGCGGCCAGAATCGAACCCCTCAGACCCGAGCACGAGGATGCACTGGCTGAAACGCTTTGGATTATCAGGGAGAGGAAGCTTGGCGTCACCATATTTAACGCTGGTCAGCCCATCGGACAGGATCAGATTGGGGTGGGCAGTGCAGGGATCCAGCAACATGGGAGTCAGATCTGCAAGACAACAGAACGCATATTAATAATGAGATGGTCCATAATAATCTCCTAACACCAAGAAAATAAATGAGACGTTCAAGAAGCCAAAAATGGGGACCAGCCAATGTTCCTGCTATTTAAAACAGACCCAAAGTTTGAGTTTCTTAGTATAGCTCTACTCAGGGACAAGGACTAACCCCCAGCATACCCTATGGGCCCCTTGTTCTAGCAGGAAACATCTTTAGTAGAAGCCATGGCAGAGATGCCTTCCTGATAAGGAATTGCTCCATATAAACACGATTCTCCAATATGAAAACATTCTTTACAAACGGAACTTACATGGCAGGATCACAGACTTTATCTGCTTCCACACGGAGTACTGAATCGGTCCCTTGAATGTCCCCTGGCACAGGTCTTTCTCAATGAGAGTGTTTGCAGCAGACATGACCTCTTTTTGTTGCTGCTGACACCTGGGAGGAAAGGGAAAGTACGGTGAATACAAAGTGTCATATATTGTAGGAACATACGAGGGTCCACAACACAGAAAGGCCGCCCTTCAAAAAGCAGCACCCCTATTACATTTGCTGGAGAACTTGTCAGGAAGAAATACAACAGATGACTCATTTCTGACGGTGCGGGCTTCTAGGATGGCCATCTTAGTGATGGGGGTCACTATCTAGTCAGTCAAAGACAAGGAACACGCCTCCTCCGTCTTGGGTATTTAAAGATGCTCTTACATAGCTACCATCACAGGGTCCCCTTAAAGGGTGAGTGAATACTGTATTTAGCCTGGTAGAAATACATTTACACCATGCATATATAGGAGAGTCATACGGACTTATATAAATGACTTTAGGAAATTCCGATAGCTCTTCGCGCCATTTGCTGTGACATGCAAATGGCACCCGCCCAGCGTATATAAAACACAATAAGGTCTATAGATTTGCATGTATAGTATTGATAAATATTCCATGGGTGCCCATATCCTTTTGACTTCCTCTACTGGCTATACTGCACCTAAACCTAGAGTCACCCGTAAAAACGTGTTGCCCGGGAACATGTAAATCGAGTTCTTTCATTCTATTTTGATATAAACAGCACAGTGTGTACTAATATCTTCAGGTGATTTCTGGCAGATGTCAGAGAGGAAACCTCAGCTAGGAGGAATGTAAGAGCCATCTAAGTTCTGATGTTAAACTGGGCCAAGTGTCCCAGCCAGGCAAGCCGGAGCAGCAGCAATCAGAAGCTGGAGAAGACCTAGAGAGCATGAGTGCTCCATGAAAACCTGCAACTGCTCCAGTCATAAGTGCTCCATGGGAACCTGCAAGTCATCTGGTCATGGCTACCTGGATGTGGGAGTGCTCCATAAGAACCTGCAAGTCATCTGGTCACGTCCATCAGGATATGGGAGTGCTCTACGAGACCCTGCAACTCCCCTGGTTGTAGAAGTGCTCCATGAGAACCTGCAAGTCATCGGGTCACGGCTACCTGGATGTGGGAGTGCTTCATGAGAACATGCATCTCCTCAGGTCATGGCTACCTGGATGTGGGAGTGCTTCATGAGAACATGCATCTCCTCAGGTCATGGCTACCTGGATGTGGGAGTGCTTCATGAGAACATGCATCTCCTCAGGTCATGGCTACCTGGATGTGGGAGTGCTTCATGAGAACATGCAACTTCTCAGGTCATGACTACCTGGATGTGGGAGTGCTCCATGAGAACCTGCATCTCCTCAGGTCATGGCTACCAGGATGTGGGAGTGCTCCATGAGAACCTGCATCTCCTCAGGTCATGGCTACCTGGATGTGGGTGTGCTCCATGAGAACCTGCATCTCCTCAGGTCATGGCTACCTGGATGCGGGAGTGCTCCATGAGAACCTGCATCTCCTCAGGTCATGGCTACCTGGATGTGGGAGTGCTCCATGAGAACCTGCAACTTCTATGGTCATGGCTACCTGGATGCTCTAATTTATATCCTTTGGGGGGCAGTGCAGTTGTTACCCATGTTCCCTGGATTCCAGAACAGAACTCTGCAGGTCTCAGTGAGAAAGGTTTCACACCAGAAGATTCCACTTCTGAGAGTCTGTCACAGATTTTATGTTGGTGGCCATAATGACAACATGTTTAGCTTGCTGATGGATTAAGTTATTACAGTTTCTATATTATTACTAAATACAATGAAGTTGAGCAGATATTAAAAATAAACTTACGTCTCAATGAACGTCTTGATGTCCTACATGGAAAAAAAAAAAGACAGAAAAATATGGTGAGATCTAAAGACAACCTAAAAGACAAACATCCAATACAAAGTAGTGGCTCCACTCACAGTCAGGAAAGAAATGGAGTCTGTATCGTTCACCCTCTTGTTGGCCACAGCAATATGCTGCTGGATGTTGTCTCGGTTCTCCTGCATCTTGGACACATTGGCCTCCATTTCCTTCAGCAGACTCTCGCCCTGTTCCTGGAGCTGCTCCAGCAGTTTCTCCTCTCGCTCCTTCAGGAACTGGTGCAGCTTCTCGAACTCTGACACAATGTGCTCCCGGTACTCCTTCATGTTGGACTGGGGGAAGAAACAGATTTTCATTTAAGAGACAACTTCAGCTGCACCCCAATGTACATCAACCAATCAAGAATTCAAAAAAGTGACAACTATCATAATTATACCTTCATTGTTTGTTTGCTATACTTAGAAGACAATTTAGAAACTTCACTATTCCACATAAGAAATCATGAGACCATGAGACCTGCAATCCCTCCACTGGCTTCCATCCACCGCCCCTCTACGACGGCTTCCATCCACCGCCCTTCTCTAACAAACCCTCCAATGGCTTCCATCCACCGCCCCTCTGACAATACTTCCAATGGCTTCCATCCACCGCCCCTCTCCGACGGCTTCCATCCACCGCCCTTATCCAACAAACCCTCCAATGGCTTCCATATTTCGCCCCTCTCAGACGATCCCTCCAATGGCTTCTATCCTCCACCCCTCTGACAATCCCTCCAATGGCTTCCATCCACCGCCCCCCTCCAACAAAACCTCCAATGGCTTCTATCCTCCACCCCTCTGACAATACCTCCAATGGCTTCCATCCACCGCCCCACCTCCAGCAAACCCTCCAATGGCTTCCATCCACCGCCCCTTTGACAATACTGCCAATGGCTTCTATCCTCCGCCCCTCTCTGACTATCCCTCCAATGGCTTCCATCCACCGCCCTTCTCTAACAAACCCTCCAATGGCTTCCATCCACCGCCCCTCTGACAATACTTCCAATGGCTTCCATCCACCGCCCCTCTCCGACGGCTTCCATCCACCGCCCTTATCCAACAAACCCTCCAATGGCTTCCATATTTCGCCCCTCTCAGACGATCCCTCCAATGGCTTCTATCCTCCACCCCTCTGACAATCCCTCCAATGGCTTCCATCCACCGCCCCCCTCCAACAAAACCTCCAATGGCTTCTATCCTCCACCCCTCTGACAATACCTCCAATGGCTTCCATCCACCGCCCCACCTCCAGCAAACCCTCCAATGGCTTCCATCCACCGCCCCTTTGACAATACTGCCAATGGCTTCTATCCTCCGCCCCTCTCTGACTATCCCTCCAATGGCTTCCATCCACCGCCCCTCTGACAATCCCTCCAATGGCTTCCATCTTCCGCCCCCCTCCGACACTTTATGTGGAGGCAGTGGTTTCTCTGCAGAGGTCTAACTTACCCCCTGCAGAGTCAGACTTGCAATTAGCAAAACTCCTTCCTGCTCACTGGAGAGTTCTAGCACTAAAGGTTAGATGTAATATTTCTTCAAATAGAATCCTGTTTCCTGCTGCTGATCTCCTCCGGCCTCTTCTTGTCAAGCACTACATACACTTGGCTCTATCATCAGTTGGACACCATTGTTATGGATCAGCTTCCTGAATGTGACAAAGCTGGACCACGCCTAAGCAATGTGTGTCAGTACCAAGGCATGCGACAGCACAGGAGTACAGCGGAGACCCAGAATCATGTTAATTGTATAAGACTGTAGTGATTGGTTTTAGATCTCTGGTGAGAACAGTTCATAAAACCCGCATCTCCGCAGATTGTCTTGGTGCCAAGCCTCTCGGGACTTCTAAAGAAACCCAAAGCATGGGTAATGACCATCTAGAGCACGCTCTCTGCATGAGTGAATAAGGATTTGAAAGCGGCCCATAATAATGAATAGAAAAGGCCTTCTCATAAGCTCCTGCAAGCCACCTGCATGCGTTCACTTACACTGTGCTGCTCAATCTTCTCATTCTGCTGGTTGGTGAGTTGTTCAGTCACCTTCAGGGCTTCATGTAGTGGAGACACTATGGCAGACAGCTCGGTCTGGAGAGAACACAAGACCGACAAGGTTAATAACAGAGTACCCAACCACAATAGTTTACGACCAGCCATCATACTATGTCACTTACTCTGTACACGCCCACTGCGTCCAGGATGGGAAGGAAGTTGTGACTGGCGTGTTTCAGGGAGTCGCGACAGATGACGCAGCTGAGGGTCCCGTCATCCTTACAATAAAGCTTCAGCCTCTCGTCATGCTCAGGGCATTTCTCAAGAGATCGAGTCTTTTCCTTCTCCGCTGGTTTGGCGGGAGTCAGATTGTCAGCGCCTCCAGCAGTCTTCTTCACCAGGTTAGCCAGGGCTCGGTTGGTAGTGTACCTCTTCTCGGTGATTTCCTCCTTGCAGTCGGGGCACGTGAAGGCATCGCGACCCTCCCAGGCCTTGTCGATGCAGTTACGGCAGAAGTTGTGGCCGCATTCGACCATGACGGGGTCCCTGAAGAGCTCGTTGCACAGCAGGCAGGTCAACTCCTCGGCAAAATCCCCAGACGTCATGACAGAGCTGCTCCGGGGAGCTTCATGGACCTCCACCTTGGCTTTCTAGAAGAGAAAGAAGAGTCAGGGATTGTAGGGACTTTATAGGCAACAGATAAAACATCAGCTGCAGAGTCTGCACAAATCATTCCTGCAAAAAATGATCATCAAGCAACTTTACTGGAGTAGCAAACAAGGAAACTTACAGTCATGTACCTTCTGAAATGTACACATATAAGACTCTGCAAAGAGAGGAACGACGTCTGTGCAATGCCTTGGTTTGCATGGCAGGACTGTAAGTGACTGTTCTTACCCAATTGGGTTTATAAAGATTGCCATTGTCTGCTCAAACAGAACAATGACGAGGACAGAACCATTTCTGACCACCAGTTTTTATAAATATAGGCCAGGGGGTGCCGTTCCCTGTGTGAAAACACCACGGAATGTCTTCAATGGATATCTGGTACCTCATACCCCGGAGAAGTCACCTTTTGGTTCTTCCCATATGGGATACAACCAACAGCCCTGTACTGATGTAGGCATATATAAAAGAATGTGATCCTTGAGGGAGGCACGTCATACTGCTGATTTGGGCAGCATGTGTATCCTCACTCATTAAAAATGGTCCTCAGCATGTTTAAGAATTTAAAGTGATCGAGTCCCCAGCTAAGGAAACACTGAAAGTCACACTAAACTCCGGAGGTAAATATTAAGAATACATTCAAGTACCTTAACTATGAATAACAATGTATCTTATTTGTGTATCACTCGGCTGTAGAGCCTCCAATCATCTCTGAATTGGTGCTGACACTGTCCTTCCTTCTGGAGGGGGGCTACGTCTGTTCCCCATGGTCCCTGTGTGTGTTGTAGAGTAGTCACCGCTCCAAGCTCCCCCCGGGATGGACTACAATCTCAATACAAATTAGTAGACTAAAACATGAGATTGTAGTCCATCCCGGGGGGAGCTTGGAGCGGTGACTACTCTACAACACACACAGGGACCATGGGGAACAGACGTAGCCCCCCTCCAGAAGGAAGGACAGTGTCAGAGATTATTGGAGGATCTGCAGCCGAGTGATACACAAATAAGATCCATTGTTGCTCAGAGTTCAGGGACCTGAATGTATTTTAAGATTTAACCCCGGAGTTTAGTGTCACTTTAAAGCTCGAGAGATGATTTAAAAAATGGTTCATTGCTTTATGTTCTTGGTTAGAAAAGCCAAACATTCATTGATACAAAATACATTAGGCTCAACTCACAAAGTGGCCCCTCAACCCTAATAAAGATTAAAAATAAGTTTCCCCTGTAAAGAGATAGAGCGGAATTTATCAAAATCTGGAGCAGCCGTGCACAGCAACCAATCAGCTTCTCAGTCTCATTTTCAAATCATAACTGAACTGAAGAGAGAAGCTGATTGGTTGCCATGGACTACTGCTCCAGATTCTGTCTGCTCCGGTTTTGATGAGTTCCCCCCCAGTATGCTTACCCGCCCTGGCAATATCCACTCTATCAAGAGCTACAGTGCCCGCAGAATCCTCACTACCAGACAGTGTGCTGGCAGCCAAGTATTAGCTTCTCATTAGAACGGAACCTTTCTACTTCAAGAGCCACGTAAAGCAATTTGTGCAGCTGAATACACGTTAAAGCCGCTACCTCAGGGATTCAATATTGTAAATTGCAGTTATTACATAAACTACACAAATGCCGTCATCCTAATCTGGAATTATGAAGGTGTGATGGGGCCCCCTTCCGTATTTATTATACTCCGTGGGGGCCCCTCTTTTAGTTGGGTTTAGGATGTCTGCTTTGGCGTGAACCTGCAGCAAATATGATAACTAGAAATAGAGCAGAGGTAACTGTAGCCACCTAAAGATATCAGTACAAAGCATCATGAATTGTCTTCCAGAGCCAACTGGGAGCACAAACCTTGGTCCCTATATTACACATATAGTTCAGCTCCAAGGTCAGAGCTCTGTGCTACCCCGGTATACTATTAGCAGGACACACTCACCAGTCACCATGGCCACCCAAAGTACAGACGTACCAAAGCAAAGGCTGGAAAGGAACAAGGTGGCAGCCTAGACCTCCAACTATGGAGCTGGAATCATCATTTACATAACAGAGCACCTGGACTTCCACGTTCTCCAGGCTCTCTAAGTGAAGGCACATTAACACGCCTGCAGCTTACTCTTCCTCCTTCCCGTAGAGGAGTCTGTACAACTGTGCAAGACTGAAGGGGAGGACGGAGGTCAAATATAAGGCTAAAACACAGATATAAAAAATAAAAGCACTGCAACTGATCAGGGGTGCAATGCTCTGGCTTCTGCAGACTGTTCCAGGTCTGAACCCAGGTACGGACTTTTGGTTACAGGGCTGGAGGAAGTTATTTACCTACAAGTGTGGTCACCATGTTATCAGCTAAATATCAGTAGAAGATATGTGGGTGGAAAGGTGGATTTAGACTTTAACCTTACCTTGGAAAATGACAGCCGGTGCCGAGAAGTCATTCACTCAAATGCACAGACACACGATAGGATCAACGTTAACACCGACATTATTTTAAGAATGAATTTAATATTCAACTTTGAGAAACATTTAATGAAGAAAGTTCCAATTACAATCATCATTAGTTCACCTTTCAGGTCAACTATGTTATTTTATTATAATGGATTGCCCGGCGTTCAGGAAAGTGTTGTCAATGCCGGTTCCACAAACGCACAATTTCTATTTATAGGCACCTGCGGACTTGTCAATGTAAATGTGTACAATACATCAGGACTCTAGATAATTAAACACCTAATTACTGGTACACAGTTGTGCATAAGTAGTATAAAAACCACAATGTGTTTGTGCTTTAAAGCCATGGTTCTCAACTGGTGAGTATTCCCAAAAGTGGGTCGTAACCCTGCGTTCAATGGGTTGCTGCGGACCCTCCACTGCGCTACGCGAGAGGCTCCTCAGCCTCCACCTAGCGCAGCACTGTCAGTTCTTACGCCGAGCAGCCATTCAAAATATGCTGCCCGGCGCCGAGTGTCAGCTTGAGGTGGGGCGGGATGGGGGTATGGCCACGAGGGACTCCATCCATACGTGCATTGTGCTCCCTCACGTGTCCTGTAGAGGTGCCTGGACCGGAGTGATGTCACATTCTGTCTCCCGGCACCACTGCAGGGCACGCAAGGGAGCTGTACCAGCAATGCACATATGGATGGAGCTCCGTCACAGCAGCCCACACTGGACCCCAGGCTGAGGATCCACTCCAGTTCTCATAAGGTAGGGAGACTGGGTGGATTTACAAAAAAAAAAAAAAGTGTGTATGTGTGTGACAATGTGTGGTTGTGTCCCCGTTTTTAAAGCTCAGTTCACACTAGTACAGCACAATTAATCACACAGACCCGTGCAATTAACGCAATGTATCAGGAAATTGTACCCACCATTCTGGTGCGGGTGGTGCGCTGCCGTTCATTTGAATGGCACCCCAAATGCACCTCCTGCCCACAGTTTGTTAGTCCGC
The DNA here is from genome assembly GCF_000935625.1 of Nanorana parkeri. Lineage (NCBI taxonomy): Eukaryota > Metazoa > Chordata > Amphibia > Anura > Dicroglossidae > Nanorana > Nanorana parkeri. The sequence continues at coordinate 106,676 of NW_017308912.1, read as the reverse complement.
ACCAGAACATGCGGTACTGTAATGCTGTGCAACTTGGGTTGCAACTTAAAAAGGAGAACTATGAGGCGAGTGAAAATCACTCCTCCTCATAGTTCGAGCCGACCTGTGACAATTAAACTGTCACACGTCGGCTCTATAGATGGGCAAGTGAGAGAACACATACCGTCGCTCGCTCACTTCTTGATCATCTCCCTGCAGAGAGCAGTGATGGTCAGTCACAGCTCCCTGCAGGGATTCCCCCCCCCTCCTCCAGCGCTGACTGGCGGAACTGATGGGGGAGGGTACAGCTGGCTCTGCCTCTAGATAGGCAGAGGCAGCTGTCAGAAAAGACAAAAAGTACAGAAGCGCACTACCAAGTGGTGACTGAGCAAGGAAAGGTAAAGGAATAATGGAAAAAAGACTTACCAGGGTGTGGGTACTAGCGCGTTATCAGCGACGAAGTGTGGATAAATTGGGAGTCCAGGGTTGCTGGTGGTGGTGGGCAGGGTGATGTTGCAAAAGTTGGTGCTGGGAAAGTGTGATGTCCAAGGGGATCTGGGTCAGACGTTTAGTGTGGCTGGGATCAGAGGGGGGGAGCAGGCTCGGGTTTAAGAGAAGGACTGGCTGTCTGAAACGTGCTGGCTAATAACGAATGTGTGCCTGAGGACTGTGTGTGTGTGTGTGTGGGGGAGTCGCGGTGCACAGTTGATGCTGTCAGGCAGGGAATGTACGGGGGAAGCCAATGGTGAGGAAGATGGCCTGGAGGTGGATGTTGGGGTCGGGGTGAGACTACACCGCTCGAGGGCACGAGGTGTGTCTGTGAGATACAGCGGTTGAGAATGAGTGGCGGAGGTGGTGGGTGAAAGTAATCAAGCTGGCTACGCGTTTCGAAGAGCGTGTCTTCTTTTTCAAGCCACAGAGTGAAGGCAGCTGTCACTCACGCAGCTGGGCGGACAATGTCGGGATCCGTCCCGGCTGCGGTGGTCTCAGTATACGGCGAGCTGTAGCTCGCGATATAATGAGCTTTGGGTCACGGAAGGACGCTAGTATATTTCCTCCCGTGACCCTTAAGAGAACTATGGGGAAAAACACTTACCCCATAGTTCTCTTTCAATGACCGAGGACAAACGTGGGTCCTGAGGTTACACAGGTTGAGAACCACGGCTTTATAGGGTCCCTAGCTAATTAAAGACTGTGCAAAAAGGAAGAGCGACCCACAGGCGTGCAGAGTGTAAATATGGACTCCGGCATCTGAAGCACTACGACATTTTAAGGGAAATAGTCTTTATTTCAGAGAAAATGGCTGCTGGAACCATTTATTTCCAGTGTGACAAGGATGAGCGAGATGTGGTGATGACAGGAACAGCCATTGTGTGCTACTTTAGGTACCGTGTCACCTCAAAGCCGGCATTTAGGAATTTACAACCATGAAAAATGTTATTGAATGGTAAACAAATGTGGGTGAGCCAGCAAATGATACAGATCTCCAGAATTGGATTGATTGTCAGGTACAAATGTAAGTTTAGCCCACGTATGTGAGGACTCAGTCAATGGATATCTGTTGGTGAATGAGCAGAAGAGGGACATGTAGTTGTACACCAGGGGTGGGCAACACTGACCCTCCAGCTGTTGTGGAACTAGAAGTCTCATGAGGCAAGAGCTCTGGCTACAGAGAGGCGGAGCCAGCTGTCAGACAGCGGGGTGCATCCGAGCAATATTGTCAGGATCCATCCTGACTGCAGCATAGCTCTGCGCCGCTGTCAGTATATAGAGGGCAATAGCCTGCTATATGCTGAGTTTTGGGTCACAGGAGGACATTAGTAAATAAGCTCCTGTGACCCAAAAGAGAACTAAAGCTAAAAAAGGTTCGGCCGTAGTTCACGTCTCCTTTAATCTTCCTGAGATTTCTATGGAATTTCAGGCCGATGTCTTCAAACACTGAACACATCGGGCCACCATAGATCTTCTGGGGCGTCATGGCAGACCATGTCTGGAGGCCTCCAGTGGTCAGCCACCGCGGTCATACTGCATTTGGTTGTATTCAAAGCACCATTGTAGAGCAGGATTCAGGAAAACATCAGTAGAATGTTCTGCTGAAGACCGAATGTGACAAAGGCTGAGGTAGTAAGATGGCGTGAGACCTCCAGACAAACATGGCCATTGACGCTCCCAATATCATCACCAACATGATACTGAAGTTTGCAGCGGATGGCAAAGCAACCGTTCCGTAACCCTTCGCTGCCAAGAGACGAATTCAGAGGTGTGAAGTTCCCCACGAGCCAATAAAAGACGACTTCTTCCACAGCGCAGGCTACATGCACCCTGGAAATTAAAAGAGCTCCACAACCTATTGACCTCCTTTTCCTTTCTCTGTAAGATAACTGGAAACTCATTACAAGCTCTGTAGGAATGACCCGACTCAGCGGCCAAATTGGGATATCATCGTCCTGGGCCGGTCTAACCCCCGCGGGCTCAGCTCGCCCACTCACATGTAAACGAAGCAGCGCAATGCGGGCTGATGGAGAGTCCTCAGCAAGCCAAATGGATTTGACATGTGGACAACCTCAAGGGCTTGCTACAGAACTGCACAGGTTACCCAGACGGAGAAGGGACAGTAAAGGCTGCGAGACGCTGCACGCGAAGCAGCACGGAGCGGTGGCGCGCTGCCTTCGCTAGCAGCGTGTCATGTAATTTTCTCCCCGGCACGTCAACATGCGAGAGATTGCATAGCAGAGAACGCCGAGATGAAAAATGTCATCTTCAGCCAATCGGCTCGCGCATATGAACCCGCGCTTCAGGCTGCGACGACTGGCAGGTTGTTACGCACGAGCCGATTGGCTGAAGGTGCAGTCAATCATCTGCCTGCACTCAGCTCACAAACTGCCCACAAAGCTCCGTGCGGCTTCGCGTTCAGTGTATTTTGGGCTTTAAGCGGGCCGATTTTTTTCAATCTACTTTTGTTGAAGGAGTCGGTCTGAAAATTCTCAGCTGAACGGTGACTTTTCGGGTATTCAGACAGCGGCACACCCGACACGGTCAGGATACAATAACCTGGCCGAGGTGGGGATCCACGCCGAGTGGCGTCAGCGTTTATTTTTCTCGTTCATCCCAGGGGCTAAACGAGAAAAATTAAGTGTATGGCCAGCGCAAGAAGAAATAAAAGATGTAAACGCATGATTTAAAGGAGAACTATGGGGAGACGGGATGCACGCATCCCCGTAGTTAAAGCCAGCATGGAACATTGCAGCCGTCACACGTCGGCTCTATTGATCGATTGACGTTCACACACCGCTGATTGCGCAGCTCATGGTCTTCTCCCTGCAGAGAACGGGGACCGTCAGTCACAGCTCCCTGCAGGGATTCCCCACTCCCCACCCCTCCTCCAGCATTAATGGAGGGACAGACAGAGGAGGGGGCAGGCACAGCTGGCTCTGGCTCTAGAGAGGCAGAGCCAGCTGTCAATCAGGCAACGCGGTGGACCCCGACAATATTACTCTGCGCTGTCAGCATATAGTGAGCTAAAGCCTGCTATATGCTGAGTTTCGTTAGAAATGTCCTCCTGTGACCCAAAAAGAGAACTAAAGCCAAAAAAGGTTTGCCCATAGTTCTCTTTTAAAAGGTGCACTGCTTGCGGTAGCCCAGTCATTTAAGAGAAGGTCCACCTTTGCCAAAGAGTATGAAAGGAATCCTGCAGAGCATTGCACCTGCAATCAGCGGGTTATGTGCAGGCTCTTGCAATACCTCCCTCCAACCTCCGGTCTCTACAGAGGCACGGACGAGGGATCGCTGGCACACCCTAAACACTGGTATAACAAAGCAGTCTAAAAAGGTGGACTTAGTCTTTAATGGACTGGAAACGCAGGAAAAAAATCAAACATGCACCTTCATTACGTGGCAGAACGTTGTCTGTTGCCAGCTACTGTACAGATTGTTGTAGTGTCCTCAAAATGAACAACGAGCTGCATGTGTGGCTGCAACATGCACGTGCAATGCGCCGGTCAGATAGTATACCATGCCATTGCAGAGTGCGCCCTATTATATGCGACGACCGCCACATGCGCAGCATTTTCAGAATACAGATGCTGGCAGAAGGCTCTTGGCGTGGCCCGGACCTGTGCAGCCCACAGAACTGAGATCTCCTTGTGTCTGCATCTCAGGTCTGATGAGCAGAGCAGGAGGGCCCGAGAGGAAAAAAAAAGAGCCACTTTTGCTTTAACGACAAAACACCGGTCCTGTGCACATATGTAGACGCACAGCGCTGGGTTTTAACATTGTGCTGCCACATACATACATAAATCTGTCACGGCCTTAGTGCTGGGAGTTCACTCACTGGGCCCTCAGCACTGCCACATCAGTCACAGACAGCTCTTGGGCACTTTACAGTCAGGAGCCTACAGGACAAGCTCCCGATCATGTGATCACTGTGTAAGCCAATCACAAGATCAAGAAAGCCCAGGACACGCCTCCACTGTGAAAATTCACTTAAATGGGGTTGTGACAGCAGGAAAGGGTTAAAAGGCCGGTTACTAGTATTGTTTGAAAACTGGCAACTTAACTCTCGAGTCCCCAATGTAACCCGCCATCTGTTACACTGGAGAGGTCGGGATATCTGAACACCGGCAGTCACAAGTGAACGCCAGCTACATCACACGTTTTCTGGCAGAGACACGAGCGCACAAACATAACGACACTCGCAACTCGCCAGAGGCACCGAGACGCCGTCAGCGGGATGAGCGGATAGTCCCAAACATGCGGTGAGAACTGATGGGGGGGTGGAGGGGCGACTTTTGCGCCTCGAGTTACCTTCTGTTCAGGCTCGCCCTCCTCCGTCTTCTTTCCATTATCCAAGGCCTCCTCGTCCTCTCCATCGCCCGCGTCCTCCTCCTTTGCTGGCTTCGGCAGCACCAACCGGGTTTTGTCCACCCACTCGTTCTGGCGGCGGTTCACTGCGGGAGAAAGCGAGCTCACAATAGGTAATTACATAATACAACGAAGGAAGGAAGCTGGAAAAAAATCTGGCTCAGTCCTCAACTCCGACTTACAAGGAGAAGACTGATTTGTTTCCTCTTTTTTTTTTTGTTCGGCTCTTATAATAAACTGCAACATACTGCAGGACCGACTGAAGCGGCTTCACAATGAAACCAAAAAAAGACAAATTTGGTTCAACTTAAGAATTTGACCTATTTTCCCCTCTTTGATCTGGTCTCCGCCCACTTCTGTAATAAAGACCAGCCACTGCCGCTCTCTCCTTGCGCAGGGTGACTGGTCTTGTCTCCGCCCCCTTCTGTAATAAAGACAGGTCACTGCTGCTCTCTTGGCTTGTGCAGGGTGACAGGTTTTGTCTCCGCCCCCTCCTGTAATAAAGACCGGTCACTGCTGCTCTCTTGGCTTGTGCAGGGTGACTGGTCTCGCCTCCGCCCCCTTCTGTAATAAAGACCGGTCACTGCTGCTGTCTCCTTGTGCAGGTTGACTTGTCTTGTCTCCGCCCCTTCTGTAATAAAGACTGGTCACTGCTGCTCTCTTGGCTTGTGCAGGGTGACTGGTCTTGTCTCCGCCCCCTCCTGTAATAAAAACCGGTCACTGCTGCTTTCTCTCCTTGTGCAGGGTGACTGGTCTGGAGTGAGAATAGCGGCCCATAAACATACCATATATGTATAAGTATACAATAGTGTGCACCATTGCATGCCCTGCACACATTAACGTAAGGCCTTGTTCACACCGAAAGCGTGTGCGTTCCAGAGCGGTAGCTGTGGAACGCACCGCGATCACTAAGAAACTTCTCCCTGCGTTTTGGGACGGGAGGGGGCGTGGCGGTGCATTGAATTCAATGGCACCACTTCCACGCCACCCCCCCACCTCGCAGGGCGATCGAATGAGTGGCAATACTTTGCCAGCAAAAAATAGGGCTTGCCTTTTTTTGCATTTGCAGAGGAACAAAACCGCGATCGCACTGCACTGCGGTGTGAACAAGCCCTTACCTTCTTTGTAAAAGGCCAACATATATGTAGACAAATGCATGACAGCGCAAGATAACGTGTTATTATGCACCACCATTCATACCTCCAGACCCCGATAACATGGGGTACTGTAGAGGAAAAAAAAAAAATGTTTTTCCCTGCCGCTCTACAGCCCACGTGAGTTCATATTTGACTGTCTCTGTATTCACCAACAGCACAACATGCGTTACACTGCAGACAAAAAAAAACACACAGAGAAGCACAATGACCACCAGATCAAGTTCCACTTATGAGCCCTGCGAGATGAAGGTCCCAGAAGATTAAGGCACCAAGATTCATGGTCCGCACTTCTCAGAGACGCCATGACACTGCTTGGTACATTATCTTGAACCAGCTTTCTTATTTAACCATATCATGTCCACATAGTGCCATCAGGCATCCAATCACTGGTGGCTTTTGGCAGGAGATCAAAGGACCGTTCACTAAAATGCTGCGTTTTAGCGGGCGGGCTAGTGCGTTGTGGCAGCTCCAGCAGGGCACATGGAGACCAATGGTGGTCTATGTGTCCTAGCTTTGACCTGCGTTCGTCTAGAGTGGTAAATGCTGGTCCCTGGCTGCCCTGTGTGTGCACGGGCCCTAACTTGGAGCTGGATATATGAAGGCATGTTGGATAGCCAGTCTCTGGGATTTCTTCTTATTGATACAGACATTCAGCAGCAATGTAGGAAAGCTCTGCATGTGTCCCATAATAGCCGTGCAAATGGGTTTTCATGAAGGAGAACCAAAAAAAAAACAACACAAAGATTCCCAAGATGCACACGGCTAAAAACCTGTGCTTTGCTCGTGCTACAGGTTCACTTTAAGAGGACAGGAAGTTCCAGACGAAGGTCTGAGTCCATTATGAGAGCTGGGAATAACTTGGAGCACTATGAGGCAAGCGATTTCCACTCATCCTCATAGTTAGAGCCGACGTGTGACAAAGAAGCTGTCACAGGTCAGCTCCATCGATCGGGAAGTGAGCAGAAACATGCAGCCGATCTGCCCGACCGTCTCCCTGCAGTGACGGTAAATCACCGCTCCCCGCAGGGATTCCCCCCTCCCCTCTCCTGGAGGAACGAACAGGGGAGGAGGCGGGAACAGCTTGCGCTGCCTCTAGATAGACAGAGCCAGCCGTCAATCAGCCAGCGGGGTGGATCACGACAGCATTGTCGGATCTGTCCCGGCTGCGGCGCTGTCAGTATATTGTGGGCAATAGTCTGCAATATACTGAGCTTTGGGTGACAGGGGGAAGTTCGTATACGTCCTCCCGTGACCCTAAAAAGAACTAGTAGGAAAAACAAACACTGACCCCATAGTTCTCTTTTAAAGAATCTTTAAATCTTTGTGGAATTGCCCGGGGACCAAGTGGTCCTGTTCTGATCCGCGATGTGGTTTCTGGGCTAGCGTGGTCAACAGTGCACCCTCCCTTCCCCCCACAGCAGTGTTAACCACACATAGCTTCTCCTCTCCAAGAATGGGAAGAAAAATAAGGAATGCCAAGAATACAAAGCCGGCAATGATCCAGAAGTATCTGTGTGTAGATTGTCATCACTAAACATTTCTAAAGGTGCCTTTGTTGTCATTTCAAAGATCTGGGTAAAGTTCCTCTTTGAAGATGTAAATTCTTAATGCTGCAATTGTAGCTGACAATTACAGTAATAAAAAGTAAGGTGAACCTGTTACTTAGCCCCAAATGGATAACGCACATGTTCAATAAAAGGATCTAGCAGTATCCGTATGTACATTGTCATCACTAAACATTTCTAAAGGTGTTGTTGTCGTCATGTTTAAGATAAGGGTGACGTTCCACTCGAAGGTAAGGTTGGTCATCAAGATGGTGCTATGGTCATCTTTAGCTGCCTCAATATGCAAATAGCAACTTCAAGCTGGAAGCCTTCTTATACCACAAAGACATGTGTAAGGCCTCGTTCACACGGGAGGGGTGTCCACAATATCTACAAGGGGTTAATCGAAGTCCTTTGCAAGGACCGCATCTAACATACAAGGAGCATTCAGCACATTGCTGATAAATTGCATTACATGGAAGCCGAGCTCAGAGAGGTGTCCCCTACTTTGGTCAATGGAAGACCTCTGGGATGGGTGGAGAAAGCGGTTTGGTGCTTCTTTCGGCTGCCAATTAGCAGAGTGATAGTCCAATGTAAGTGGTCGCTGAGACTCAATATTCATCATTGGCGGTAACAAGGGACACGAACTACAAACACACGAGGAAGTAGCCCGGCATCGACCTATATTGGCTGCCTGATATCTTACCTGATCTCTATGGATCCTAAAAATGGAGAAGGTCTTAAGACCTAGTGTCTTATTTCGTGCAAAAAAAAAATAAGACACTGTCTTATTTTCGGGGGAAAACGGTATATAACACAGTATACAGTAGGTGGGCTTTACATATTACAGGAGTGGGTAGGGTATATATTACACAGTATACGGTAGTTGTGGGGGGTAATATATTACGCAGTATACGGTAGTTGTGGGGGTATACATATCACGCAGTATACGGTAGTTGTGGGGGTAAATATATATTACACAGTATACGGTAGTTGTGGGGGTATATATATATATTACACAGTATACGGTAGTTGTGGGGGTATATATATATATTACACAGTATACGGTAGTTGTGGGGGTATATATATATATTACACAGTATACGGTAGTTGTGGGGGTATATATATATATTACACAGTATACGGTAGTTGTGGGGGTATATATATATATTACACAGTATACGGTAGTTGTGGGGGTATATATATATATTACACAGTATACGGTAGTTGTGGGGGTATATATATATATTACACAGTATACGGTAGTTGTGGGGGTATATATATATATTACACAGTATACGGTAGTTGTGGGGGTATATATATATATTACACAGTATACGGTAGTTGTGGGGGTATATATATATATTACACAGTATACGGTAGTTGTGGGGGTATATATATATATTACACAGTATACGGTAGTTGTGGGGGTATATATATATATTACACAGTATACGGTAGTTGTGGGGGTATATATATATATTACACAGTATACGGTAGTTGTGGGGGTATATATATATATTACACAGTATACGGTAGTTGTGGGGGTATATATATATATTACACAGTATACGGTAGTTGTGGGGGTATATATATATATTACACAGTATACGGTAGTTGTGGGGGTATATATATATATTACACAGTATACGGTAGTTGTGGGGGTATATATATATATTACACAGTATACGGTAGTTGTGGGGGTATATATATATATTACACAGTATACGGTAGTTGTGGGGGTATATATATATATTACACAGTATACGGTAGTTGTGGGGGTATATATATATATTACACAGTATACGGTAGTTGTGGGGGTATATATATATATTACACAGTATACGGTAGTTGTGGGGGTATATATATATATTACACAGTATACGGTAGTTGTGGGGGTATATATATATATTACACAGTATACGGTAGTTGTGGGGGTATATATATATATTACACAGTATACGGTAGTTGTGGGGGTATATATATATATTACACAGTATACGGTAGTTGTGGGGGTATATATATATATTACACAGTATACGGTAGTTGTGGGGGTATATATATATATTACACAGTATACGGTAGTTGTGGGGGTATATATATATATTACACAGTATACGGTAGTTGTGGGGGTATATATATATATTACACAGTATACGGTAGTTGTGGGGGTATATATATATATTACACAGTATACGGTAGTTGTGGGGGTATATATATATATTACACAGTATACGGTAGTTGTGGGGGTATATATATATATTACACAGTATACGGTAGTTGTGGGGGTATATATATATATTACACAGTATACGGTAGTTGTGGGGGTATATATATATATTACACAGTATACGGTAGTTGTGGGGGTATATATATATATTACACAGTATACGGTAGTTGTGGGGGTATATATATATATTACACAGTATACGGTAGTTGTGGGGGGTATATATATTACACAGTATACGGTAATTGTGGGGGTATATATATATTACACAGTATACGGTAGTTGTGGGGGTATGTTACACAGTATAGGATATATGTTGGACATATTACATAGTGTACGGTAGAGGTACTTACGGTAGCTGCCGTCCTGCCTCTTACAGGAGTAGGTGGCCCCCATCTCTACGGTGAAGTCTTCATCTTCGTCCTCTCCGCCTCCCTCCTCATCGTTCTCCTCCTCTTCATCCTCCATGACCTCCTCGTGGTCCCCCTCCTCTCCTCCCGCGGTCACCTCCATCTTCTCAGACTCGTTGTTAGACTGATTGACAGCGGCCATGATCGAAAGGAGGGCCTGGAAACAGAGCGTATCTCAGGGACACCTGATGGGGGAGCCTAGAGACGTGGCGGGTACCTCGGAATGGACGGAGGGACCTAAAGACGACACAAGAGCGGCTCGTATGACTGAGGGGGTGGGAGGGGCAGGCGGGCGAGACTCAGGGCCGTCACCGGAGATAGAGTCGTGTGCCTGGCCGATACACAAAGGAGGACAAGGACGCACTGCTTGCAGCCGTAAAGCCCGCCTCTTCCTCTCGGAACTCCGCCCATAAGACACGCCCCAGCACTAGGACGTAAACACTAGGTCATAGAGGTGTCTGCCACTCAGGTCGCCGCCATCTTTGCGGAGACCAAGCAGTCCCTGGCATGCAGCATGACACAAAATCATTATAAGCTTTATATATATCCATTACGTTTACCCAATAGAAACAATAATTATATACATACACATAAAGAAACCCTATCCTCCCCCCAAAGGGATCCATCGCTATGCTAAAAGCTGAAGGCACCTGGTGGGAGCTGGGTGCATGCTGATTGGTCCGGCGCTGTCACATGGAGTGGAAGTCCCAGGTAGTCTCTCTTTTGCAGGTCTCCATGAATACATTCCTGACATGTCACAAGATACAGCAACAGGATCATTTTTCCAAAAAGGTTCCACTTTATTATTAAAAGGCTACGACAGTCGGTGACTCTGCCCAGGCTGCAATGATGTAATTGGTCTGCTGCAGGCAGGAGGAAGCATTTCCTCAGTCTCCTAGGGTTGCCACCTTTTCTTCAAGCGAAACCCAAACACTCTAGCGACGCCAGACATATTTCTGGGTCATGGCTTTATTCATCTATAAATAGCCCCACCCATATGTAAACATCACAGTTGAGACTATTTTCAGTGGGGGGCCAGTAGCCCCTATCTTAATTTTGGTTGCCCCTGTCTGCCTGACATCTCGTGTCCAGGTTTCTGCTGCCATGAAACCCAGACACAGCATTCAAAACCCGGACTGTCCAGGTGAATCCTGGACAGGTGGCAACCCTACCGTCTCCCCTCCCCTAGTGATCAGTCTGCTGCAGGAAGAAGCATTTCCTCAATCGCCCTGTCCCCAGTGACCATTCTGCTGCAGGCAGGAATAAGCATTTCCTCAGTCTGCAACATTGTAACTTAGTATCAAGTCACAAAGTCAGAGGCTGAGCTGAGTGAGACATCTGTAAACAGCCAAACACCGCGCAGACATCAGGCTTTACACAATTGTGTCACATTTACACATTACTGAGCATGCTGCGCTTAAAAGTCGTCTCACCGTTCATACATTATATCTTGTCCCCATAAGGAGGACGCGCATGTAGAACTTTCAATCAGTGCAGTGGATCCAGAGCTAGCGCGGTCAACAGCGCACCCCCCCTTCCCCCCACTGCCGTCCGACCATGCTGTTCTAAAGGAGATTCATTTTCACTCACGCAGCTGGGTGGATCTCCACAGTAATGTCAGGATCCATCTCGGCTGCGGCGGTCTCAGTATATCGCGGGCAATAGCTCTCTCTATATTGAGCTTTGGGTCACGGGAGGAGGTTAGTATATGTCCTCCGGCAGTGGCGTCACAAGGGGGGTGCGGCCCGCACCCGGGGGACACCATTGGAGGGGTGACACCAAAACTACTTACAATCATTTTGGTGTCACCCCCCTCTCGGTCCATGACAGTATCAGGTGAGAGGAAGGAGAGGAGTGTGGCTGTCTTTATCCAATAGCGGGAGACTCCCGGGCGACCCCTGGCAAATTGTCATTCGACCCCCGAAGGGGTCCCGACTCACAGGTTGAGAACCGCTGACCTACAGCTTCTGCCTGTGCCTGTCTCCTTGCCTTGGTTTTTGGGCCACGATTCCCTACCGTGTCCTCAAGCCGATCTGATATGGATTTGAACACTCTTACATTGTGTCAGATTCCGCCAACCATTTGGCTGTCAGGACTCTCCTCTTGTGTGGCGATCCGGTGCCATTAGCAGTGTAACATCCACATCATCAACGGCTCTGATGAAGGCCTCACACAATGGTGTTGCACCTTGGAGAGAGAGCTCTGTGGCCACTTCTGGTGACACAGTGCGTCCACCATAGCTGATAACACCATATCCCCATAGGCTCCCTTTAACCCCTTCAAGACTAAGCTGCTTTTTATTTTCTATTCGTCAATGACTGAAGCACTTTTTACATTGTTGCTGTGTGATTTCTTCCACGGCGGTCATATACTTTCTTAGGGTCCCCACACACCTTACGATTATCGTACGAGAATCGCGGGAAATCCCGCGATCGTACGATGATCGTAAGGTGTGTGGAAGCCGTGCGACCTCTACTACTGTAAGGTCGCACGACTTTAAACTTACGGACATGTT
>NW_017308912.1:81917-92875 GCF_000935625.1 Nanorana parkeri | reverse complement strand
AGGGTCCCCACACACCTTACGATTATCGTACGAGAATCGCGGGAAATCCCGCGATCGTACGATGATCGTAAGGTGTGTGGAAGCCGTGCGACCTCTACTACTGTAAGGTCGCACGACTTTAAACTTACGGACATGTTCGAAAACCCGCCGAGCATCGTACGACGTTCGGCGGGTTTGTGGCATGTCCGTACGATAACAGCCGCACGGGCCGGTGTGGGCAAACGCACACTGCCCGTTCTGCCCGCCCCTCAGGGGGCGTGGCTTGCGATCATCGCAAGTACGATCTGCCTATGCAACATAGGCAGATCGTACGTTTTTTTAAGTACCTTACAACCATCGCAAGACAAAAGTCTTGCGATGGTTGTAAGGTGTGTGCCCAGCCTTACTAAATGTACCGGCACACTGACCCTCAGTCCCGCACAGGTGGATAATATGCTATATTTCGCCCATCAAATCCTCCATCTCTAACAAATACCAGGAAGCTGGGTATAAACTCCTAACCAGACGGTACAGGGTGCCCACAACCCTTCATGTCATGTACCCATCGGTCTCTCCGTTATGTTGGCGCTGCGAAACAGAGGTGGGTTCCCTGCTCCATGTCTTCTGGGACTGCCCGAATGTGCAACCGTTTTGGATCTGCAATAGCGGATATCACGGGACACGAGCTGCCCTTCACCACCGTCGGTCTATCATCTCTACCTGGCGCCGCTCTCTCTCTCGAAGAGCTTATAAACGATCACTGCTGACACACCTGCTGAACGCGGCCAGAGCCTGCGTACCAGCTCTGTGGCGACAGACACGCTCTCCCTCCGTAACCCATGTGGGTGAGGCGAGTGGAGGAGATTAGACCGATGGGAGGATCTGACCTCCAGTTTACGGGAATCGCAGTCAGGGTATGTGGCCACCTGGGGAGCCTGGATCCACTTCAGGGGCTCGGCAGCTTTCTCTACAGTGTGCCAGGAAGAAGCCGGAGACTGAGGCGCCACCCAATTACACTTCCCACTGCGTGGGGGGGGGGGCACGGGACCACCGAGGGGTGAGACCTCCCTCCACGCTTTCTTTCCCAATCTTTCTGCGTTTCCTTCTGCTCTTTCTTTGCGAGTCCTTTGTACGTAAATGTCTGTCTTGTATGTGCTGTTTGAGGATGAACTGGCACGGGCTAGCCTCCCACATAGTGGGGCTGTACTCGGCCGCTCGCCTCGACGCATTGTTCCCTTTCTGTTTTTGTGCGTTTGTTAGTCATTTTTACTAAAATTCAGTTTATGTGCAGCTACCCCGAAAGTAAGACCTAGCGGATTTCTGTAATATAAGACCTACCACCGAACTAGGTCTTATTTTCGGGGTAGGTCTTATATTACAGAAATCCCTGAAGATAGCGCTAGGTCTTACTTTCGGGGAAACACGGTATTCCCACCTCAAGCTAACCACCATCACATTCTCAGACAATTCTTCCCCACACAGCTCCCTCCTCATGTATCACCTCCCCCTCCCTTTTAGATTATCGGCCCTCCTTACCATCTTGTATTGAATTGTATTGTGATTGTAATGTCTTCCTTATATTGTACAGCGCTGCGCAAACTGTTGGCGCTCTATAAATCCTCTATAATAACCATAATAATAATAGAAATCCTGTGTAGTAATAATAATAATATTATGTATTGGTTTTTTTAGAGGACAGATGGGGCTATATATTTACATCACATATGTGTACCTAACGCCTCACTTAGGATGAATAAAATATTTAAAAAAAAAGAAAATTAAGAAAAAACAAAGAAAACACTTTTCCCCCAGTTTGATTGTTTTTTTTAACTAGCCCAGTTAAAAAAAAAAAATGCATAAAAATAAATACATTTATTTGTCCTTTATTTGGAAACGCCTCAAATCGCTAGGATTTCAGAACATTTTCCGTACTTCTCGGCCTGAAACTTAAACCTAACATTTTAATGTATTTCTCTGAAAGCTAATAGTGGTCACCTGGCATACGATGTCACAGTTAGCGACAGACATACTTTCAACATCACTGTCATGAGGGGGTTAGATTTAATTTTTTTTACCGCTCTTATATTCGGGACGGCTTATACTCGAGTATATACGGTAACCCCTTCGGGTGAAAAACAAATCTGCCGCTCAGCTGCAGACTTTCATAGTAAGGGGTTCATTTTAAATAATGAGAGTATAAAAATATATTTAAATATATCATTTTTAGTTTTTAAATTGATTTTTTTTTTTTACGTTAAAGAAACGGTTAAGAAAAAAAAAAGGGTGATTTGGAGAAAGCCCAATGCATCAATACTGAGGGTGTGCACGGTGTTCTCTAGCCTCTGTACAGAGGATAAACCCCACCTGGTCAGGGTGTATTAGAGTCCGAAGAAACCAGATCGCTAATAATTTGGTCATCGGAGTGGTTACATGTCATTATAGGCAGGGGCCGGCCTTGGACAGTTTGCATCTAGGGCCAGCGTATGTGGGCGCATACAAACCAGTCACAGGTAATTGTCTAGTTTGTATGTGGCCATAGTGTATGAAAACTGCACTTTACAAAAAGGTGTAAAACAGCCAACAAGACGATGCAGCGTTCACCTCGTCCTAGACAAACGCACAACATCCGGTTGGTAAAAAGGAAAACGTGTTTTATTCAGCTTTACAATATCAAATAGTTTTTTTTTTAACTTCAATACTTTTTTTAATTTTAATAGTACAGTACATATCCGGATGTCTCCATAAAGAGGACCTGTCATGTAAATTGGCTATTATATAGGGGGCTTTTTAGCCCCTGATGTAATAGCAATAAAGTTGTGTGTCAAAAAAAAACAAAAAAGTAATACAAAACTGAAAAGAACCATAAAAAAAATAAAGCATAGACATTTTTTTTAAAGAAAAAAAATGTTTAAGTCCCCGCCCACCACATACACACTCAGATATGCGTCGGGTGCGCCTACTTGCGAAAACGCCGATTGCGCCGCACATGTTACATATCGCCGCAAACGTTGGAGAGCAATAATTTTAGGGCCATCAATCACCGATAACACTAAACTGATGAGCAGTAAAAGCGTTTTAAGCGATTTTGGGGGCGCACGCAATTTTAAGGCTTGACATGTTTGGTGTGTATTTACCCGACGTGACCCCGAATTTTATATTTTACCAAAAATATGGGTAATAATAAATGTTTTATAACATAGTGTTTTTTTTTCTTTTACATTTACGGCACTTTTTTCATTATATAGTAAAAATAAATAACCCCCGTGGTGATTATATACCGCCAAAAGAAAGCACTATCTGTGCCCAAAAAATGTTAACATAAATTGCAAGGCCGATAGTCCGGTCATGCTGACTGGTGACATTTTTGACTGACTGGTGAGACACCCTAAAATTTTTCAAGCCCTGGCTATACTATTCCGAGCCACTATTTACTGCCAATATCGTCTCAACTTTGGGCACCGCCAGAGCAGATGTATCAACGAACCTGGTTCAAACCCACATTTTGGGCATTTAGAGTCTTCCGAGTCCTATCCTGTATAGGAATTCAGGGGTCCGGAATGTTCTATGTATAATATATAGCTGTGTTAATTTATGCGATGCAGAAGGTGAAACTAATTGGATTAAAAGCAGCGCCTCCCTCCAAAGCCGTGGTTCTTGCAGAGTACATACCTCTGGTAGGGATTTATAGAGGAAATGCACTCAACTGGTGGGTCGTGACCCAAAAGTGGGTCGCGACCCCATGTTCAGTGGGTCGCTGCATGCCTTCCAATGAACTAAGTGAGTGCAGCACTGTCAGTTCTGGTGCCGAGCAGCCATTCAAAGTATCCTGCCCGGTGCTGAGTGTCAGCTTGAGGTGGAGTGGCTGGGGGTATGGCCGCGCGGGAGCTCCATCCATATGTGCATTACTTACAGCTCCATCATGTGACTGGAGTGACGTCACATTCTGGCTCCTGGCACCTCTAGAGGGAGTTATACAAGCAATGCGTGAATATATGGAGCATCGTCACAGCACAACAGCCCACACTGGACCCCTACAATTCCTTCCTCGGAACCAAGGAGGCGTGACCTCTGAAACGCGTAAACCACTTCACTACCAGGGTAGACGAACAGCCGGTGGATATGCACCTATGGTTCTGACCCCTTTATGCCTGTTTTTACTCGACTTTTGTGACTACTTTTATACCATCTTTTATTTGTTTATTAAAAAGTTTTGATGCGATGGAGGAGCTCTGTGTCTTGTCTTTCAGTGCTGAGGTTGCTTCGAACCTGGCGAGAGCCGCCTCGGTATCGGCCCGCACTCCGAACATAGCTGATCATTACTTATTGAACCTACATCTGCTTGCGCTGTGCCTAAGACTGTCTGATGCCTCAATTGTTCCTGTGCTACAGTACAATATATCAAATAGTTGGACATTTGAATGTATACAATGTACATCAATACACCTTTGTTGTTGAGCGGTTCTGGATCACATGACCAGGTTGTAATAACTTCAAGCGCATTTGTTGAATTAAACAAGAAAAGTGTCGGCGTTCTCGGCTCAGAGATAACTCTATACGGCTTTCCTAAAAGAGCCCATCAGGATACAGGCGCTGAAACGGTTTTTCTTTCCGCTTCTAGGAAAAAGCCACACAATATTTAAGAAAATACTATTTAATGTTAAAATAAAATGTAAAATGTTTGACTTCACTGTAAAATAATATGAAATGAAATGCGCCATTACTTAGCATTATAAACAAAAAAAAAGTCTCAGATTCATGGTCCTTTTCATATAAGTTCTAATGCTCATCCAAAGCCTCCAGCAGTTCAGGAATCAACTCCCAAGGATGTCACAGCATAGGCGAGAACATGCCAGACCCTCTAACCCCTCTATGAGACAAGGCTACTGAACTTAAACATTAGATAGATGAATACGATGCTTGGGTCCCCCCCATGTTATACTTGACTGACTCACTTCAGCCCACAAATGACGCCATTGCATAGAGAGCTTGCTTATCCAACGGACGGTAAAGTGTTTCTCTTCGAGTCCCGGGTTCTTGCCATACGGACGATTCTTTGCTACCTCAGCAGCCCGTAGTACCATGAAGCCCCTGATGATCCATTTTAAAATGAAGAGTCCAGCCAACTGGTTTATCGGTGTCTAGTTGATGCTGTAGTGTTAAAACCACCCAACACATTTGTTTTTTTAATCAAACGCTCTAAAAGGCAAACCTTGGCACTCCAGCTGTTTGGGAACTACAAATCCCATAATGCATTGCAAGATTCTCACAGGCATGACTGCTAAAGGCATGATGGGATTTGTTGTTTCACCCCACTGAGGTTGCTTACCATTGCACTAAGCTACGTGCATATAACAAGCCCTTAGACACTGAATTCCTTTTCATTTTTTTTATATATTGTACAAAGTGCAGGTCCGGGGGTTGGGGACCACTGTCCTATGTGATCAAAGTAGATAGATATTAATTAAGTGTCTCGTTTAGGAACCTATAAGTGATGTATCTCTGTAGTAAAAAGATATATGTCATCTCCATGATTTGTTTGTGAAAAAATTCCAATAAAAAAGTTTTATAAAAACAACAAAAAAGTCTCTGTGGTGTACTTTTTTGTTGTTTTTATAAAACTTACACCCAACACCCCCTCCTCCCCCCCCGCGCTCGTACTTACCCAGCCAGGGAGTTTGCGATGTGTGCACTGCAGGGGGCGGGACTAAACTCCCCTCCCGCCTCCTGTTACTATGGACGCGGCCGGGAGGGGAGGTGAGTCACAGGACCCGCCCCCTCACTGTGAAGTCCGTCGGCAGTGCGGGGCCCCGGTGTTCGAACACCGGGACCCTGCACTGCCCCATATTGCAGGACCGGACCGCACTGAGACTGTGCGGCCCGGTACCATTTGATCCGCGGACCGGGGGTTGGGGACCACTGCTATAAAGGTATTGCAGGACTCTGCCAGTCACAGGCATTTGTAGTATCACCACAGCTGGCGTCCTGAGGTTGCCTACCATTGCTCTAAGGGCCTTGTACATATGGGGGCTTCATCTAGTATCATTGCACACTGCAATACTACGTTTTTTTTTTACATCTTGTCTACTGGACTAATACGGCTTATCCATATATATATATATACATACACACACACGTAGACGTCACCGCGCACGCGCGGCAGTATTCTGATACCTGTCGGCGGCCATCTTGGTGATGGACGCCGGCAGAGAGGAGGAGACAGCCACACGGCGGGATAAGGTATGCTGCTGGGTCCCCCCCTCTCTCCTGATACTTTTCAGAGGGGGGTGACAGCAAAATGACTCAGTCATTTTGCTGTCACCCCTCCAATGGTGTCACCCGGGTGCGGGCCGCACCCCCCGCGTGACGCCACTGCTCTCAGGGTACTTCTCTGCGCAACTGGAAACATCAATGTTGAACTGCTTTCTGTTCTCCTGCACGTGTGTACTCTGCAAGTCCGTAGGCAGTATGGGCGACCAGATGAACGCCGTACCCGGATAAGACTTGGTGAGGTGTTGAAAATCGCCTTCCACAGCACGCGCAAACTTCGATACTATTCGTTTTCCAAGTTCATTGTCCCCTAGATGGATGAATATGGCACACGGGTCGCCCCATGCTAAACTTGCCTGACTCACTTCACTCCACAAATGACGCCATTCCCAAGACGACCTGCTTACCCAACGAACGGTAAAGTGTTTATCTTCGAGTCCCAGGTTCTTGCCATATGGGCGATTCTTTGCCATCTCAGCAGCCCGCAGTATGATAAAGTTCCACAATGATCCAAATCTCCTCAGGTTCTGCAATGAAGAATTTAACGAGTTTAATGGGGGCTTCCTAAAACGGGTCCAAACATTTTAACCCCTCCACTCCCTTTTTGATGGTGCTTTAAAATGAAGAGTCCAGCCAACTGGTTTATCGGTGTCTAGTTGATGCTGTAGTGTTAAAACCACCCAACACATTTTTTTAATATAACCCTTTAAAAAGGCGAAGGGGGGCAAACCTTAGCACTCCAGCTGTTTGGGAACTACAAATCCCATAATGCATTGCAAGACTCTCTCAGGCATGGCTGACAAAAGGCATGATGGAATTTGTTGTTTCGCCACACTTGGAGTGCCATGGTTGCTTACCATTCATCTAAAGCAGGAGGTAGGTAAGCTGTGCACTTAAGACGTGGTGAAATTACAGGTCCCATGAGGTATTGCAAGACTCTGCCAGACACCGGCATGATGGCATTTGTAGTATCACCTAAGCTTGCATCCTGCGGTTGCCTTCCATTGCTCTAAGGCAGGGGTAGGTAAGCTGTGCACTTCAGCTGTGGTGAAACTAAAGGTCCCATGAGGTATTGCAAGACTCTGCCAGTCACAGGCATGGCAGCATTTGCAATATCACCAAAGCTGGTGTCCTGAGATTACCTACCATCAGGGGTGTCCCGAGGCTGGGTGACACCCGGAGCGGTAACCGAGTGTCATCCAGCTGAGACGTCACTGCGCATGACGTCATCGCGCACGCGTGGCAGTATTCCGATACCTGCCAGCGGCCATCTTGGTGATGGACGACGGCAGATGGGGGGGGGGGGGGGGAGTGACACCAAAATGACATGAGTCACCCCCCTTGTGACGCCACTGCCTACCGTTGCTCTAAGGCAGGGGTGGGTAAGCTGTGCACTTCAGAAGTGGTGAAACTACAGGTTCCATGAGGTATTGCAAGACTCTGCCAGACACCGGCATGATGGCATTTCTAGTATCACCAAAGCTGGTGTGCTGAGGTTGGCTACCATTGCTCTAAGTCAGGGGTAGCCAAACTCCGGCCCTCCAGCTGTGGTGGAAATACAAATCCCATGAGGAATTGTAAGATTCTCACAGCCACAGACATGACTCCCGGAGAGAGATGCATCATGGGATTTGTAGTTTCACCACAGCTGCAGGGCCGGAGTTTGGCTACCCCTGCTCTAAAGCCTTGTACATATGGGGGCTTCATCTACTAATAGAGCAGTGCGTAGGAGCTTTCATAAAGCATTTGCCGAGCTTTCAGCCAGCGTCACTCCGCTTTGTTAAACAGATTTAAAATGTTATTTTTATAGCAAGAGAGTTACAGCATTGAGATCAGAAATAAAAAGAGCAAAATTGCGATCAACAAAAATAAAGATATGGCAGAGCCCCTTGAAGTGAGCAAATTCTCAGGTAACATCAATATGCAACAAACAGAAAAAGGCGGTTAGAATCTTCCAATGATAAGACGGAAACCCTGCTCATAGATTGTTGGTCTAAGCCAGCGGTGGCGAACCTTGGCACTCCAGCTGTGCCAAAACTACAAACCCCAACATGCATCTGCCTCTGGGAGTTATGTCTGTGGCTGTCAGAGCCTTGCAGTTCCAAAACTGGAGTGCCAAGGTTCGCCACCACTGGTCTAAGCCGTCCTCAACCACCGCCAGCCTCATTTTATCACGAATAGAGAAAGAAAAGTACATAGAAACTGTATAGGATTAGAGAGAATGGTAATTAAGAAAGGCATGTTGGGGGGAATTGGGAAGATGAGACAAATAGGGGAAGAGGTAGGAAGGCCTGCAGGGGAGAAAGAGGGGGGGGAGAGGGGTGGGAGCAGAAGAGCAAAGAAACCAAACCAGGGTTAAAGGAGAACTATGAGGTGGGTGCTTTTCACTCGCCTCATAGTTCTAGCCGACCTGTGACAATGAGACTGTCACAGGTCGGCTCAGTAGATCGGGAGGTGAGCGAACACATACCGGCGTTCGCTCACCTCTCGATCCTGTCACGGCTCTCTGCCGTGACAGGGGAGGGGCTGGATTCCCCCCTCCCCGCTCCGATCCTCCAGCGCTGACTGGCGGAACGGACGGGGGAGGGGGCGGGTACAGCTGGCTCTGCCTCTAGATAGGCAGAGCCAGCTGTCAATCCTGCAGCTGGGTGGATATCGACAGCAATGTCGGGATCTGTTTTCCGGCTGCGGCGTCTCGGTATACCGCGAGCTGTAGCTCCTTATATACTGAGCTTAGGGTAACGGGAGGACGCTAGTTTGTGTCCTCCCGTTACCCTGAGAACTATGGGGAAAAGCCCTGACCCCATAGTTCTCCTTTAAGGGGAACATCTTCTGTACCACCACCTGGTGAGTAATTTACCAGATTCCTGAACTTTACTGGAGATCGCCAACTTATGTGGCTGGAGAAGGATACGGATCTATTTGATTTATGGAAAGTGAGCGGCCCAGGTTAGACTCTCACAAGCTGATATAAGCAGGCCGAGAGGATGCATCTACATCGCCGATAATTGAGCGGTGGCTAGGCATGCTACAGGTGGAAATGCAGGACTGTGAATCCAGTATGCCAACCTCTAGTCCCAAGAAAAACGGGACAAGAAAACAAGATCAGGTATTAATAGCTCGCAGTGTCAGGCTGCGGTAAGCAAAGCAAGTAGGGCAGGGTCTTGTCCTGTATTAAGAGGGGAATGTATTGCAGGGACAAGTCTATAATTTTGCCACTTTATAGATCACTGGTTCGGCCTCACCTGGAGTACGCGGTCCAGTTTTGGGCACCAGTACACAGAAAGGATGTCCTTGAACTGGAAAGAGTCCAGAGGAGGGCAACCAAACTCATAAAGGGGATGGAGGACCAGAGCTATGAGACCAGGCTACTAAATTTAAACATGTTCTCATTGGAAGTGAGGAGATTAAGGGGGACATGATTTTCATGTATAAAATGTTTACCGGGGATGGCGACATTAGCAGCAAACTTAACGATTAACTCCATGACAAGGACGAGAGGCCACCACCTCAAATTGGTGGAGAAAAAATTTTCAGCACAAGGGGTGCAGGGGTTCCTTCTTAGTGAGATCAGTCAGGGTCTGGAACTCGCTGTGATTTCGGCTGAGAGTGTGGAATCGTTCAAGAGGCGATTGGACAATTTCCTCAGGGACCGTAATATACAGGGGTACAGGTACTCTTAAGAATGAGAACACGCAGGGACCTATACATACGCACACACCAGTAGGACCATACACATGCACACAATAGGTTGGACTTGATAGACATAAGTCTTTATTCAACCTCAAATACTATGTATTCTGCTAAATCGGTCTTCTTTATGAGGGTTGAATACCACCAAGTCTTTTACTCTAGTAACAGAGTTGCTCAGATCGAGAGAGCTCCTGGCCGGCCGTTTTTTTTACTACGGCCGGCCCGGAGGTAGTTAAGAACATAAAAAGGCCCTAACTTGTAAGACAATTTTATCAACAGGTCGTCAATAAGGATCTACACCGATTGCCCTTCCCCCTTGTAATACAATTCTGCTAAATGTGAAAATAAATGGATTCAACTGCAATGTGAACTAAAGTGTCCCAGTAGTGATGTAGAAAAGGAGTTACAGGATCTTCCAAGCATTAAGAAAGGTCACATCTTTCTGCCTTGAGGAAGGGACCCTGCGCGGCCCCGAAACGTCGGCTTTTTGGATCACTGTGACGTCTTTGTCCAATAAAAAGGACATATTCAACTTTACTATTGAGGGCTGGTGATCTGCTTTTGCACGGCGCCATCCGTGGTTAATCACTGCGAGCACCATTTTTCATTTATTGGCCGGGAATGCTGCAAGGTGTGTGCGGAGGGCTCCTCCATCCACCAAGCATTAACCAGACTCCTTTTTCTTTATTTTGTTGATTGCCGTTTCTAAGGAGTCTTTCGGGTGCCTAATAAAAGGCGTCACACAAACTTCGTCCAAAGAGTACAGCGGTACCTCGGTTCACCAACGCTTCGCGAACAGGAAGTTCGTCCAAATTTTGCCTCCGTTCACGAACTCTGCTTCGGGCGACGACCGCGGCCATCTTATGAATGGTCGTGGCTTCCTGTATCTGAGACCGCGGTCGCAGACAGGGCTGTGGACACTTAAGGTGAAGCTTTTTTGTGTGCTTAGTAGCACAGTACTGTACATTACTCTCGTCATACCGTACTGTGTTTCATATTTTTTTGTTTCCCCCCCCCCC
>NW_017308912.1:56839-80982 GCF_000935625.1 Nanorana parkeri | reverse complement strand
TTACATATAACACTGAGTGGAAAATGTGATTAGGTTCGCGACCAGAATCATGGAACCAATTAAATTAGTGAACCGAGGTACCACTGTATTTACCTTCGTCGTCTTTTTGTTGGAAATGCTCTTTAGAAATCTCCGTGACTTCACCGAGCTCAGCCACCTGCAATCCACGCTTTTTTTTTGCAAATTTGGAAACTTTATTTCTCTTGCTTTCCAGAAATTTGTTCAGCCACTGCTTCCCGGGCATTACCGCTGACTAGATAAAAGGTCTTGTTTGTCCACGTGCATAATAATCGCTACTTTACTTTGCTTTTATGATAGGTGCCTTATTTTTTTGACTTAATTGTACTAATTTGTTTGGACCCTAGCATGTTAAGGGCCCACTGGCTTTTCAGGATTGGCTTATGATACACCTATGCAAATATTGGGCCTTTGGCCATGTATTCTTTGGTTATTTTGTCCTCATTATAGATAAAGTGTGAATTGTCACACTTTATCTATTCTAACCCCAGGGTTGAGAGCGCAGCTGCTTTAATATCAGGTTATTAAATCAGGGCCACCCATAAAGCGCGGATCCACATTTTTTACTTTGTCCTCATTATATTGGCCACATTATATTGTATGGGTCCCGCAACTGTGATTTTCATTACCTGTATTGTGAAAAATGTTGAATAAAAACTATGGTTAAAAAAAAAAAAAAGGTCTTGTTTGGCTCTCTTCTGCTCTCATACTCTGCCATTCTTCACACCTAGTGACTTTTACTCTATGACTTCTGGCTTTCTTTCTGTTCTTTTCTTCTGGCTGCCAGTTTTAATACATTACACATCTCCTTATATTGCTGTAGGAGTGAGGCAGAGGTCGTGTTCTGACGAAGGGGGCGTGGCCCCCGGAAACGCGTCATCAAAAGGAGTCCTGTGCTGTTACACAGGTGTCTGTGCAGCCGTTTTTCAGATGTCGTTCAGGCTCGCCTCTTATGATTTTACCGATTCACTTTTGCGAGTATGTTTTTACCTTGTACTTCAGTTCTTATCATTAAAAAACCATCTACACTAGGGTGGGCGCCCTTCTCTTTTGTTTTCTCCGCCAGTACAATACCTATTGATACTCAACTTCGGGTTACTATATCTACCACAGAAGCATCAGCTTCACCAAAAACTTATCTCGGTATGCTGGGTCGTTGACGTAGCCAGTTTCACACTACGTTTATACGCGCGTCGGACTGTAGTTCCGAATACATATCTTATAATATGATCAAGCGAATATTATCATCTAACATGTTACATGGGCATCTATACTGTAACCCTTTCTTGTGTTATCTGACATATTTTGTATGTATTACTATGATTAATAAAATAAAGGTGTCATCCTTGTCTCGGACCTCACCTTTCTTCCCCACATCCAATCACTATCCAAATCCTGCCGCCTTCACCTTCGTATCATCTCCAAAATACGCCCCTTCCTCACTAATGACACTGCAAAACTACTCATACACTCCCTTGTTATCTCTCGTCTTGTCTATTGCAACTCCCTCCTCATTGGCCTTCCACTACACAAGCTTCTCCCCCCTTCAGTCGATCATGAATGCAGCTGCCAGACTCATGCACCTAACCAACCGCTCAGTGTCTGACGATCCCTGCAATGGCTTCCATCCCCCGCCCCCCTCTGCTGATTCCTCCACTGGCTTCCAATAGCCCAGAGGATAAAATTCAAAATATTAACAATCAGTTACAAAGCCGTCCACAACTCTGCCCCCGGCTATATCTCCAACGTGGTCTCAAAGTATCACCCTAACCGTCGGCTGCGATCTTCCCAAGACCTGCTGCTTTCCAGCTCCCTTGTCAACTCCTCCCATACTCGCCTCCAGGACTTCTCTAGAGTCTCTCCCATCCTCTGGAATTCTTTACCCCAACCTGTCAGTCTGTCGCCCACCTTGACTGCCTTTAGGCGATCCCTCAAGACTCATCTCTTCAGGGAAACCTATCCCACCTCAACCTAACCGCTCAACTATCACGTTCTCAAACAATTCATCCCCACGCAGCTACCTCCTCATGTATCACTTCCCCCTCCCTTTTAGATTGTAAGCCCTCAGGGGCCGGGCCCTCCTTACCATCTTGTCTTGAATTGTATTGTGATTGTAATGTCTTCCTTATATTGTAAAGCGCTGCGCACACTGTTGGTGCTGTATAAATCCCGTATAATAATAATAAATAAAATGTTAAAAGAAAAGGTCTTGTTTGGGTAACTCTCAGTAAGTTGACCTAAATCTCTTTTCACGCCAGCTACAAAAACTTGAGAAACTTTTTTTTTTTCTCTGCCAGATCACTGTTCCCAAGATGTATACATACGATGCTCGTTTCTCCCAGAGCAGGAGCTGAACCTTTTAGATCTGGCAACAGGTCACACCACAGCAGATCATACTTATCCATCCAACGGACGGCACACTGTTCCTCTTCGAGTCCCAGGCTCTTGAAATGGGGACGTCGCCTTGCTATTTGACCAGCATTGGTCACCCAAAACTTCCCAACAATCCAAATCTCCAAAGATTCTGTAATGATTAATTAAAGTCTAAAGTGCGGTTTCCGTAAACTGGCCGGGTCAATTTTATTGTCAGAGTTACTTGTAGGGTGAAAGTGCACAGGTACTTGGAATTCACATTTGTCTAGGTCAGCGGTCGCCAACTGGTGGTCCACAAGAACATTTTGGTGGTCCCCGGGCCCCTCTGATGCCGTGCAGGCTGGGCCGTCATTGAAGCGGCACGGAGGCTGCCTCTCACTGACTCGAGTAGCGGCTGTCACAAGGAATGCGCGGCTCTCAGTACAGTGCGGGCTCTGAAGGAGGCGGGTTATATATATATATATATATTACACATACATACAAGAATATATTTATATATGAGGAAACAAAAAAATGAGTATATTTTAAAAATTAATAATGGGGTCCATGAGGTCCGAAAGGTTGGCGACTGCTAGTCTAGGTGATGTTCCTGCACTGCTCCAGGTACTGTACAGTGCGACTGAACGGCCTTCTTACAGCCTTTGTCTAGCACCACCCCTGAAATCAGCAGCAGGCCCTGGAACTTATGTGACTGACTTGTGCTTAGACCAGACTGGTAAAACAGCCTCCAGGGAAGAGCACTAAGCGTGTAGGAGGCTGGAGTTGGTCCTTAATGCCCCTTATACCTCATTGTGGTCTGGTGCGTTGTGTACGAGCAGCCCATTTATTTCTACGGACTGGAAACATACGAGAACGTACAATCTTCTACACTCTCCTACGGCCCTTTCCTGGATTCCGTCCAGCACCCTGCAAAAGGTACGTTCTCCAGCTTCCTGGCTCACCGCACCCATAGTCTCTGTGGCTGGGCTACAGCTTCTCAGTAACCACCGTCAACTAATCCCCACCACTAAAAACTCACGTTCATGGAATTTCAAAATTCGTTTTCAACGTATATCTTTCATTAAAATAACACCTGGTGGTCCTTCCATGAAGGTCCTTGTTCAAACACTTCCTTCTATAGGGTGACAACGCTCTGTTCCTGTCTTCCCATTTGGAGTGAGTGTAGACACAGAGGCTGCAAGGGATCAGAAGAACTGAAAAATTCAACAAAAACGGCAATAGTTTATGATAAACTATGCATCTAAATGTCTTTCAGTTAAGGTTTACATCTTATATGTAAAAATACAAAAGGCAAGTGCATTACACTGCATATAAACCAAAGAAAACGCAGCTTACCACTCTTTAGATATAGTGGTTGCAATAGTTTTTTTATTCAGTCTTTGTCGGAATTTTCACCAGGTGATCCTGCCACTAACACACTTCCTGTCCTAGGGTGACAACGCGCTGGCAGCGCTTCACTTAAATTGCATTTGACCTCCCAAAGCTGTATCAGCCTGTGTTTGCATTCCCATTCACTTGTATCGGTGGGGGTGGTTCTAACATAAGCAAAAGCCCATTGACACAGTCCCATCTCTGCTAGGACTGTCCGAGGCCTGTTGCTCCTAGCTGATGGATTCTATGGTATGTTTAATCTGAACTTCCTGCTGTTCAGATCTATTTTGCCACAAACTGTTGCATGTAGGAAATAGAGATTATATATATATATATATTTGTGGTCAGAGTCTCCCATGCCCCCAGAGCGTAAGTCACCCTAACAATAGGATCCGAGGTGTGCCATGATCTTGGTGGTCAGTAATGCCAATAAGGGGGCATACTCCTGTGAAATGTAAGAAAAAGGGGAAGGGAGGGGGGGTCAGCGCGAGCGTCCGATGCAGGCGAGTCGTCCTCCCCATCCCCCTCTAAATAACGAGGCTGCTGTCCCGACTCCTCCCACAAATGTGGCCAAACCTTTTGGTCTCAAAACACACATATATACACATACAACTCTGCAGAACATTGCTTCCTCCCATCATCGTCTCTGAAGCCAGTTTAATAAACACACCACTGCAACTTACAAGGCAAGGTGATTGGAATATTTTCTAATGCTCATCTAGTTCATCTTCCAGAATACTTAAAATCTCTACTTCTGCAACACAACTATCTGTGATGCCATTGTACTATTTCTATGCATTCTCAAGCTGTTTTAAAAGTCTGCTTATCTGTGATGTTTTAAGTGATAGCCAATTTAGATGCTTGCTTCATGTCAAACCATACATTTTGTTCCAGTTTATAACCCTCTACCCCCCTTATCTGTACTTCAAGTAACCCCCTGCCTTTCTCTTTTTTTTCTAAAGTTTACACCTTGGCTAACAGAGTATTTAAGCAACCAAAATCCCATCTACAACTCACCGCAGAACATTGTCTCTAACAACTCAGGCATGGTACTTTTTCCAACCCTACAACAGCGACACCAACTTCCGAATTCTTTTGCTACTCACAAGTTAATTATGTCACTTCTTCGGTCCATTTGTTTTCCTCTAAATCTTCCAGCACCGCATTCAAGAGACTCTGCGAAGACTCTCCACATGCCAAAGGCGTGATCTCCATGCTATATAAATCCTTGCTTTCTCTCTCACCTGTTCCAACACAAATACACGAATGTCTGGTCCGAGGACCTAGATGATACCCTTGGATACTGACCAATGGTCACAAATCTGGGACACAATTAAATCTTGCTCTCATTGCACATGCCCCAGAAATGAACTACAAATTTGACTCCGATGGCACCTTGTTCCTGCTCAATTAGCTCATGTGGGCCCCACAATGTTCCCCGCCATGTTTTAGGGGATCTCCTGACATGGGTACAGTGTTTCATATCTGGTGGTCTTGCCCACATGTCTAGCGCTTTTGGCGTAAGGTATATCTCTTTATTACGTTTTATATTGCCCTCTCCTCTTCTCATGTTCCCTGACGAAGCTCTACTGAACTTGAAACCTGCTGCTCTTCCTAAACATAAAAGTTTGCTCTGATGACACATATTACCTTCAGCTATGCTGGTTATCTCAAGATCATGGAACTCCCCTTCTCTGTCTTTTGCTGCGATGAAATCTCACATCCATGTTACAATATCGAATGAAACACTCTCTGCAAAGTTATCAGACTCTATGGGAAAGTTCCAGAAGATATTGGATCCATGGATCTCACGGTGCCTACCCCGATTTCGATCACCGCCTGTTAATACTTTAAGTACCTACCCTTTCCCGCCATTTTCAGTTTTTCAGGAGTGCCCATGGACCGGACCATCTTTCTTTCTCTCTTTCCTTCTTTACTCCTCTCCCACTTTCCTTTCGCCTACTTATCACAATCATTTCAATCTAATTGTTGAGGTGCGACCCATAAGCACGTTGTCCCATACTTTTACTGCCCACTCGCCTTCAACCACATATCTGAATATTTCTTCATATGTACATTGTATTACATTTCATCTGTAGATTTGTGGTTTCACCTGGGGAGTTCTCACCAGATTTAAATTATACATTTTATATCGTTTTCCTTTGTTTTGACAAACCTTTAATAAAAAATAATGGGACTCCTCGTGTGAAGCTTTGTCGCGGGAAGACATGGGCAGCACGCAACAAAACACTCAATGGAGCATTAAGATGCACTTTAAATTTTGTTCTCGGGTCAGTTCATTAGAGGAGGAAAATTGTCGAAATGCAGCAAAGGAGTTCATAGACTGATGTGAATGTGCACTATGTAAAGCGCTGTGTACATTGTCGGTGCTATACAAGTATGAAGGTTAATTAACCTGTATTTGTGGGAGGGGATTATGGCTATTTAAACTCCTCCTCTTCCCTTTCCTGCCTGACGTTGTAGGGGGAAGCGTTTGTCCCCACCCATCCCTCTTCATAACTTAAAATTCCATCACCTTTATCTTTGGTATGCCCCCTTTTAGGCATACCTAACAGCGTGGCCACGGGCACACCTCAGGCCACATTAGCTTATTGGCACTACTCAGCCCACACTATATCTATTATACAGTCTATATACCCGACCACAAATACCTGTTATATTACAAAAAAAAACC
Organism: Nanorana parkeri; assembly: GCF_000935625.1. Classification (NCBI taxonomy): domain Eukaryota; kingdom Metazoa; phylum Chordata; class Amphibia; order Anura; family Dicroglossidae; genus Nanorana; species Nanorana parkeri. The sequence continues at coordinate 74,525 of NW_017308912.1, read as the reverse complement.
CAGAGGGTACCTTCCTCCCTCTTTCAATGTGGATTCCTTGATCCTATAAAGACTCAATATCGAAGGCAATGAACATGTAACTCTACTCCATCTCCCACATATTCACCTCATCCTTATTTCTCCCCCTTTCTCACTTCTCTTTTTTTTCTATCAAGCTACCTTTCCTCCATTACCCTTCTTCCCCCCTCCCAACTAGAACAAGACAATTCAAACTAGTTCTCTGTACCTTCGACACTAGCTCCATGCTAAAGTGTTGCTTGCAGTTACATTGACTACTTTACGTTTCTTTTAAAAAAAAAAAACTTTAATAGTCCATAGTTTTTATGACGCCTTTCTTTTTACTGTGCATACTACACGTCCTGTTCCCAAGACCGACATTACATGTGTACATGTGATTACTTTTTTTTTTTTTAATCAGATATTTATTTGTGTTTTTTTCTCCTTTCCATACATTGTGAACATATACAATAAAACAACAGCCCAAAACAACTAACAGAACAAAAACAAGAAAAAAGGACAAAAAAAACCCAAATATCTAAGGACAACAACAGTACAATCACTATCTGCAGTCCCTACTTTCCTATCGATCTTTATTCTATTTACTATTGCGCATTTCTTCGCCCCCCCCCCTTTTTTTATCCACTTATATTATATTTTGTCCTCTCTCTTGATGCAGGAGGTCTCAAGTCCGATTAATATTCATATATGTGATTACTTGTTAACGCACCAAAAACCAATAAAAATCATTTTGAATGAAAAAAACCTAAAAAAAAAAAACAGAGGTTACCAAGTTCATAATGTACACATACTGTATATCAAATATACTCAAAATACACACATGGAGGAGTTTGAAAGGAAACTTTATATGGTAACAAATCCCTGTCCTTCCTTCTAGAGGGGGGCTACGTCTGTTCCCCATGGTCCCTGTATGTATTTGTAAAGTCACGGCTCCAAGCTCACTCCTGTCATATACTACAATCTCATGTTTAGTTTGGAGCTCCATTAGAGAGACTTTTCCTTACTTCCTATCCTGGTAACAATGTTTTATGGGACAGGAAGTGTAAAAAAAGCCCCCCCCCCCCCCCCCCTCCTATATAAATTCATCTAAATCTTGATATAAGATATTCCAGTACTGATGCATAAAGGGGAGTTTGGAGACCTGCAAACACATTAAACGGATTCTTCTTTAATTTTGTTGATTGCAGCTTCTATGGAGCTTTTGAGGGTCCTGTTGAAGACATCGCAGACGTCCTCCAAAGCGTGTTTGCTTTTAGAATGTAAATGCTCCTTAGACATCTTCTCGACCGCGCCGAGGTCGGTCACCTGGAAGCCGCACTGTTTCGCATAACTGGAAACGACAAAGTTAAACCTGTTTCTCTGGCGCTCCATGGATGTGTTGAGCCACACCTTCCTGGGCATGATTGCCGACCAGATAAAGGTCGTCTTTGGGTAAGACTGGACAAGGCGATCTAAATCTCTTTTCACATAAGCTATAACGTTCTGCAACATGTCTTGCCCCAGGTCACTGCTCCCGAGATGTATAAACACAACGCTCGGTTCTCCCATAGCAGTGGCGGAGCTTTTCAGAATTGGCAACAAGTCACGCCACAGCAGATCATACTTATCCAACCAACGGACCGCACACTGTCCCTCTTCAAGTCCCAGGTTCTTGCCGTATGGACGCTGCCTTGCTACTTGAGCTGCGTTTGTCACCCAAAAGTTCCCGACGATCCAAATCTCCTTAGGTTCTGCAATGAACAATTAAAGCAAGTCTGAAGTGTGCTTTCTAAAAACGGGTCAGGACATTTCTATTTTCAAATGTTGCTTTGAAGGGAGAATCCATTGTTAAAAGCTACAGAGTTACTTGTACTTGGAATTCACATTTGCCTAGGGTGATGTTCCTGCACTGCTCCATGTACTGTACAAAAGGGGCTGAACAAGCCTATTTATAGCCATGCTGCAGCCTTTGGATAGCCCACAGTGGCAAGCCTAAATCAAATCAAGAATGGACTCCAGGGGAGTTCACTGGGCGGAGGGCGCCTGAATTTGGGCTTTAAGCACCCATACACCTCACTGCAGTCTAGCACATTACATAAAGGCAACCTACTTATTTGTGTGGGCTGGAAGAGCACCAGAACCTACTCTATGGCCCTCTCACTGATTTGGCTCTGTTCCCCTCATCGAATTCTATTCAGCCCCCTGCGAAGGAATAGAAAGGTGCCCTTTCTAGCTTCCTGCCTCAACGCGCCCATAGTCTCTTTGGCTGGGCTACGGCTCCCGAGTGATCACTTGCAACAACTAATCCCAATTCCAATATCTACATCTTATTAAAACATCACCTGGCGGTCCCTACCATGAAAGTCCTTGTTCAAACATATATATATTATTACAATATATTGAAATAGGCATTTTATCATAGTCACTTAACCACATCCATTACAGTCCCCCCTAAAATGGCTATTTCTATGTAGATATATTTACCTGTCCCTTACCCTATCACCTGGCACACACCCCGGAACTCTTTTCTTTACATGTGTAGGGGCCATCCGAGGGGCTAATCCACCTCTGGTCCCGACATGTTGGTGTGCACAGTCAGGTGGTCTCTGTCCCTACTCTTACTGACCTAAGGTGTTATAACATTATATTTGGGGGGACAAGGATCGTAACGGGGAATATGGTTTCTCGTCATCACTCAGGTAGGTGTCCTCTTCTACCTGTATCATGGTTGGGGTCAAAGTACTCTCATCCACCGCTTTGCCCATTAATTTTTTGGCATGGGGATCACACAGCAGACTACTAGGCTGATAAAGGTCAGAACAATGAGAATCACCACACCAACTTGGGCTAATGCTTTCTGCCATCCAATTAAAATATTGGTCCCATGGGTCTGTGATACCTGAATTCTTCTTTAGTTCCACTGACAGGTCTTCTAGCTTCTTAATGGCTAGGGTAACTTTACCATTTGGGCCGGTGTTGTCTGGGATGTACGTGCAGCAGGTTCCTGTGCCTTCAATCATTTTGCAAACACCCCCCTTCTCCGCAAGAATCATGTCTAGGACCATCCTGTTTTGGAATGTCATGTAAGAGGTTGGGCCTAATTGGTCAGCAATTCCCTGCAGGGCATCTCTGGTATAATTCACGAACCGCTGCTGGTTGTAATAGACGTAATTTATCCAATCTACATTCTTATTGACAGTGATCAAGGGAATCAAGGACTCAAAACCAGCTTTTACCTGGTCTCGAGCCTTAAACTCGTCTGGGACCCCCCTTGGGACTCTTATACACACATGTGGGTCAAAACTGCCTGCTGGGGTACTCCTTTTTCTTCTACGACTGGGCGATGGTTCAGGGTGTGGGGTAGACGGGTCGTAGGAGAGAACGTGAAGGGGCATAGTAGCCTTTGCCAGAGCACACTCTCCTTTCCACTGCCCTCCTATCCTAGTCCTCATGCGCATGTCTCCACACAACCAGTACACATCCCCTAAGGTCAGAGTTTGATTCTGTACTAGGTTGGCGGGGGCGCTGCTATAAGAGGCGGAGTACCCTTTTGAGAAGTTGCCCAGATGCCTTCCCTCCCCTACATGATATTTGCAAAATGGCTTAGGAAACACTCTTCTGCCTCTGCGGGTATATTTAGTGGGACTGTACCTAAATGTGGTCTGGCGCTGCCACAAACGTAACAATTAGTCTGGTTGTGCTTATTGGCGTTGTACCTCATCCACTCAAGCCAAAGATTGACTTCAGAGAACCCGGTCTCAGCTGCCATAGTGTGTTCAAAAGGTAGGGTCTGCCATTGCCACCATATCCTTCAATGTTTGCATGTGAGGCTTCAAGGGATTGGGTAGAGGTTGCTCCTGTACAGGCTGCCATTTATTGTTATTATACATGTCCTCCAATCGGAAAGATCCTCTATGGCCCGACTCACGTCCCCCAAACCACCATCCCAACACATACACACCTCTATCTGAGGGGCTCGGGTTTCGTATATTCAGAACAAGTGTCATACCGGGCCCTGGCTTAGTGAGACGGGTCAGTAAGGGCTCTCCTTTATCATCTTTACTGTCATAGGCTGGTTGGGGTTTATACCCCCAGGGTGTCCCTGTATTCCAGGCCGCTGCTCCCCAATAATCACAATTCCTTCCGGTGACACAGATGTACCCTTCCCCATATCCTATTGTATACCATGTTGCTCTATTGGCATGTGTAGGGCAGGTGAGTGTTTTACAAGGGTGGAAGTTAAATGTGGCCACATGTGTGTTGGAGGAGTTGTACCAGAAAGTGACTACCCCATCCTCCTTAGTAATAGCAACCTGTTGTGCTTCGGCAGTACGAAGTATTAAAAGGATATAAAGGATCATGGTTTGTTCCCCTCGGGCTCAGAGATTAATCCTAGGAAGGCATAGAGGGTTTTTGGACCCTGTGGCAAGGGGATCCCCTTGACCACTGTACCTTTTGTTTGAGGCTTTGCATCCTTTGTCAGCTAGGTAATGAAGGAGACTTTCTGAGAGGGTTGGGGCGTCTTCACGGGTGTCTGCGCAAAGTAGGAGGGTCATCCACATACTGGAGGAGTGTGACGGCCGGGTGTAATTTCATCCAGTGTCCAGAATGAGGGTCATTGCTCTGGCAAATTGGCAGGGAGAGTTTTGGGCCCCTTGGGGCATAACAGCCCAGGTGTACTGCCGGCCCTCGTGGGTGAAGGCAAAGAGAAATCGGCACCGAGGATCAAGGGGTACGCTGAAGAAAGCGTTTGCCAGGTCGATCACTGTGAAATACTTCGAGGTAGGGGGGAACAATTGGGGTTTCTAGGACCGTAACTTCATTGACTGCCCGAAGGTCTTGGACCATTCTGTATTTATTTGGCTCTCCGCTTCTTCACTGGGAAAAATGGCGTGTTGCATGGGGATGTGCAGGGTATCAGAGCTCCATTAGACATAAGGGTCTTGACTTGGTTTGAAATGGCTGCAGATTGAGCTAGCTTCAAGGGGTATTGTGGTTTTCTGGGCAAGGGGGCTCCAGGTTTCAATCGCACCATGACTGGTGGCACTTTCAGGTGTCCTATATCTTCAGGACCTGTGGACCACAGGCGAAGAGGAATGCGGTTCAAGATCTCCCCTGGATTGCAGCCTCGTCGTGTACATCTAAGGATAATAGGAGGGGAATGGAGCAAAGGGCTGAGGCATCATCAACAGTCAGTGGTGATGACACTTGAATGCTTCCATCGGGCTGGAAAGAAATAGAAGCCTGGAGTCTAGATAAGACGTCAGTTCCCAACAAGTTAAAGGGGCATGTGGAGGAGACTACAAACCTTGCTAGTAGATCAGGAAAATTGCCAACTTGTAAAGGGCGGGTCAGGGGACTTTTCCTTGGCGTTCCGTCCACACGTTACATCAATGTCCAAAAGGAAAGAGGTATCAGGTAACTCCATTGCTCTGATCACGCTTCTGGCAGCACCTGTGTCGCATAGGAAGGTGGTGGGATGGCCTTCAATGGGGAGGGTTAACTTAGCAAGAGGCCCCCCCCCCTGATGATACAGCCATGACAGGGGTGAGCGACACAGGCTTGCCGGAATCTTAGCGGAGGAGGTCCGGGAAGGTATTAGGTGTGTTGCCAGGCAGGTTGTACCGTCCCTGATGTTGGGTGCCTTCTCTTGGGTCACGCTCCTGGCCGGGTGGTCCTTGCATATACCTCCGACGACTTCGACATTCCCTCCTGAAATGTCCGGGCCTTCCGCAGTTGTAACAAACTCGTGTTTTTCGTGTCTCTGGTGGCAGATAGAGTGTGTTAGAGGTCATCATGAGAGGAGCTACTCTTCTACAACTTTGTGACGATTCTAGACCCTTTGCCACTAACAGCAAGGTATCCAGGGGCAATAACCTGTACTCTGGGCGTCATAGAAGACCCTTTCGGATTGGCTCGTTGAGGCCCGAGACAAATGCAGAGGATAGCATTTGGGTGTGTGCTTTGTTCTGCATGCTGAAACCCTTAGGTAAGTCAATGAACACCTGTGAAATTCTGGTGTGGAATTTCTTAACAGATTCAGCCTTGTCCTTTATGCTAGCGGCTTGGTCTGCCAAACGATCTCGTGCCCAATGTTGCAGTTGGGCTACGAATTCGCATCCCGAGTCATATGTTATCAACGTGTGCCCTGCTCGCATCCATTACACCCATACACCTCACTGCAGTCTAGTGCATTACATAAAGGCAACCTACTTTTTTTTGTATGGGCTGGAAGAGCACCAGAACCTACAGCGGGGGCTGAACAGCCTATTTATAGCCATACTGCAGCCTTTGTCTAGCCCACAGTGGCAAGCTTCAATCAAGAATGGACTCCAAGGGAGTTCACTGGGGGGTGGGCGCCTGAATTTGGGCTTTAAGCACCCATACACCTCACTGCAGTCTAGCACATTACATAAAGGCAACCTACTTATTTGTGTGGGCTGGAAGAGCACCAGAACCTACTCTATGGCCCTCTCACTGGCTCTGTTCCCCTCATCGAATTCTATTCAGCACCCTGCGAAGGAATAGAAAGGTGCCCTTTCTAGCTTCCTGCCTCAACGCGCCCATAGTCTCTTTGGCTGGGCTACGGCTCCCGAGTGACCACTTGCAACAACTAATCCCAATATTTTTCAATCTTATTAAAACATCACCTGGCGGTCCCTACCATGAAAGTCCTTGTTCAAACACTTCCTTCTATAGGGTGACAATGGTCTGTTGCTGTCTTCCAACTCTGCACCTACATGGTCACCCTGTCACAAGGGCTTGTAATGGAGACTACAAAATGCTGCATTTGTGCATTGTTGTCACTAAATCGGGAACCCCCCCCCCCCACCAAAGAAATGCCATGCAGCCATCACTGGAGTGACTGGACAGACAGTGACTTCAGAGGAAGCAGGAACTGAAATGGAACATAAGATTTTCATGATAAGCTAGGCTTCCAAGTCATTTTTTAAGTTAAGTATACATATTATACGGTTTGTCAAAAAAACAAAAACAAACAAAAAACAAAAAAAAAACACAAAGGCAAGTGCATTACATTGCATCTAATCCAAAGAACACAATTTTTTTTAAATTTTGCACCTTAACACTCTTTATAGTGGCTGCATTAGTTTTCTTTTGTTTCTCATGCATTACCCTCATTTTCACCTGTGATCCTGCCAGTAACACACTTCCTGTCCTAAGGTGACAACGCTCACTGTACTGTATCTGTAGGGAAGCTGCTTTTCACCTTGGGACAGAAAGTGTTAGAACTATCCCACCTCAACCTAACCACTGAACCATCATGTTCTCAAACAATTCCTCCCCACACAGCTACCTCCCCACTCCCTCTTAGATTGTAAGCCCTCAGGGGCAGGGCCCTCCTTACCATCTTGTCTTGAATTGTATTGTGATTGTCATGCCTTCCATACATTATAAAGTGCTGCGTAAACTGTTGGCGCTCTATAAATCGTGTATAATAATAGCTACAGAACACCCCCCATCTCATCTCCATAAACAGAGGTTTGGCGATTTGGCAGGAATGACAGCGTTGTCAGCTCACTACAGGAAGTTAGAAGCTCACTGGATGTCAGGCAGATCAAAATATATTTCCCTGTACTTGCAGAGCTTCTATACAGGATGGTGGAAAATTGCACGGATTGTTGAGATGCAATACATTCTTATTTTTCCTTTTCATTTGCCCATACAAACCAACTCACGGATCAGGATCTGTATAACTGCTGCTGCCAGGATAGGCTTATTAGGTACCAAACACAGGACTTTATTCATCCACCTATACGTGTCCTTGACCCACTCAGCCATCAACATTTTCTATATGATAAAACCAGTGTTCTGCGCTATCAGAAAGGAGAAATTGGAAAAGAAAAACCGGACCGGCTGTGAGCTGCTAGAACTCAGGCTGTTCGGGCTCAGAGGTTAATTAATCAATGGTACAGCGCTCTGAGCCTCACGGCGTGATCATCAAAAACCGGTGTAATAAAAGAAATAAAGTGAATGTAAAGTATCAAATCGTGTTTTTCTTTCAACAACGTGTCAGTGTATGAGATTATATATAGAGATACTGTGGTTAACTATGGTTTAACTATTTCTCCGAGAAAAGATTCACATTGTTTGCCACACAGTATATACATGTCAGACAGATCAACATTCACATTGTTAAACCATAGTTAACCACAGTATCTCTATAATCTCATACACTGACACGTTGTTGAAAGAAAAAACACGATTTGATACTTTACATTCACTTTATTTCTTTTATTACACCGGTTTTTGATGATCACACCGTGAGGCTCAGAGCGCTGTACCATTGATTTCACATTTTCTATATGTTGCTATTCATTTCCGGAGACCACCATACAAGCTGGCAATTAAGTTTAGGCCCGTTTAGGCTCTGCGTGGTCCTCTCCAAGGCTGAAGCTTTTCAATGGGCATGATCACACCACTCCCCCAACATCTCCACCATCAGCCAAGTGTTATATTACATCTTTAGAACAATGGTGGTCAGCTTAATATAGGGGGCCCTCAGGTGCAGACCTTCACTTCACTAAAGGGTCACACATAATATTCAGTACATGTAATACTACTGAAAGCAAAGACTGCAAACCTAGAACAGCATTGCCCAACTTTGATATGGGGAGGGCCTTGAGTGCAGCCGCCCCTCCAATCTTCACCAAAAGGCCACACAATATTCAGTGAATGTAATAGCGTGTTTCCCCGAAAATAAGATAGTCTTATATTTTTTTTGGCTCAAAAAAAAAAAACACACTAGGTCTTATTTTCGGGGTTGGTCTTTTTTTTTTTTTGTACAACAATCCACACTTGTTCATGTAGAAAAATATGGTGATCAGGGCAATCGGGGGTGCCGTACCTTTCCAAGAGCCATATGGTAACCAATCGCTGGCCAGGATGAGCGCTTTCACTATCGATTCCTCACAGGCGGAGTGCATTTGTTATCACTGTGAGAGGAGCCGGCGCTATAGAGGAGGCATCGGCTTATGTGGCTCTGCTCCCTCAGGTGCCGCCTCGCTTCCTCTAGCGCTGGCCCCGCTGATTCTCTCCTGCTCAAGTTCCCCCTTATGCCACCACCGGCCCTGGGAATGGTCACAGCTGGGTCTTATTTTTCAGGGTAGGTCTTATATTTTAGCAATTCCCAAAAATAGTGCTAGGTCTTATTTTCGGGGAAACAGGGTACTCTACTACAAAAGATGGTCAGAGACTTGAGAAATGCTGCAGGAGATGATCAGGGACTGAAAATGCTATAGATGTTGCTGGGAGACTGAGGGCATGCTTCGGGAGACCCTCAGATTGAAGACACATTACATGAGACTGCAGTTACGGCCCCGTTTTTTTTTTTTTTTGTACAACAATCCACACTTGTTCATGTAGAAAAATATGGTGATCAGGGCAATCGGGGGTGCCGTACCTTTCCAAGAGCCATATGGTAACCAATCGCTGGCCAGGATGAGCGCTTTCACTATCGATTCCTCACAGGCGGAGTGCATTTGTTATCACTGTGAGAGGAGCCGGCGCTATAGAGGAGGCATCGGCTTATGTGGCTCTGCTCCCTCAGGTGCCGCCTCGCTTCCTCTAGCGCTGGCCCCGCTGATTCTCTCCTGCTCAAGTTCCCCCTTATGCCACCACCGGCCCTGGGAATGGTCACAGCTGGGTCTTATTTTTCAGGGTAGGTCTTATATTTTAGCAATTCCCAAAAATAGTGCTAGGTCTTATTTTCGGGGAAACAGGGTACTCTACTACAAAAGATGGTCAGAGACTTGAGAAATGCTGCAGGAGATGATCAGGGACTGAAAATGCTATAGATGTTGCTGGGAGACTGAGGGCATGCTTCGGGAGACCCTCAGATTGAAGACACATTACATGAGACTGCAGTTACGGCCCCGTTACAAATTGCTTCCACCTCTGTACTGCCTACGGATCCCTTAAAACTTATACATTGTATATTTCTCTCAACAAAGGTGCATTTCTAGGTGGTCAGCCAAAACACGCATTTACCTACTAGAAGCTTGGCTGAAGAATATCCGTCCCTCACTTACCTAGTAAGCACCGAGGTGCATTTAACCTCCTGAGCCACATCAACCTCCTTTTGAATTCCCATTTACTTGTATGGGGAAGAGAAGTAGCCCTAACACAAACAAAAGCCCATCGACACAGTCCCATCTCTGCTTTGGAGGACTGGCAGAGGCCTGTTGCTCCTAGCTGACTGCTTCTGTGGTGCGATTATTCTGATCTCATTGCTATTTAGATCTATTTTGCCCCAAAACGTCCTTCTGCTTGCATGTGGGACATTATTTTTTACCAATTTTGTTTAACCAAATGCATTATGTTTAACCAATTTGATCTATACCAACATATAATAGAGGTTCTCCAAGACACACACAAATAATTCCTCCCATTTGGAAATCCAGAACAGGAATTAAAAAGGGAGGACATCATTGCCATGGCCGGTTCCCTGATCTTTTCCCTTCCTTTACTCTGCCATTGCCATTCCTACCAACATCTCCCCATTACTCCTTGTAGTTCAATTTCCTCCTTGGCCCCCTTCAGGTTACCTATCAGGTAATTCCTTGACACATGCATGAAGGGAACTTACAACTAACTCCTTTATGGAAGGTGACTACTGTTATACGTCATCTCTTTGGTTTATTGTTCTCTGCTTCCTTTTTGGAATGTTACTATGAAAATAAAAAACACCATTGAACTAAAAGGAGGACATCTTCCAATGAAGACACCTGTTCCAGGGACAGCTAGATGAGGATATCCCCCCCAATAACAAAGAAATTTAAAAAAAAAAAAATCACATTTTCCAGGCTTGAGCTTTTTGTTTTAGAAAATAGAAAGCTGATAGGATGACATTTGTTGGGCACCTGAACTGCATATTCCAGATGAAGTCTTACCAATGCTTCCTGCCCCTGTACAAAGCATTAGTAAGACCTCATCTGGAATATGCAGTTCAGTTTCGGGCACCAGTTCACAAAAATGTTGTGGAACTGGAGAAAGTGCAGCGAAGGGCGACCAAACTGATAAGAGGCCATGGAGGAGCTCAGCTATGAGGAAAGATTAGCTGACCTGAATGTGTTCTCTCTGGAGAAGAGGCGATTAAGGGGGGACATCATCACCATGTATAAATACATAAATGGTCCGTATAAAGAACTTGGTGCCAAATTATTCACGTTAAGGTCACTGCAAAGGACAAGGGGGCACTCTTTGCGTCTGGAGGAAAAGAGGTTTAACCTTTGCATACGGAAAGGATTCTTCACAGTTAGAGCTGTGAGATGTGGAATACACTCCCCCAGGAGCTCGGTTAATTGTTTTAAAAAACATCTGGATGTATTTCTAAATGCACAGAATTATTCCTGGATATTGAGTTCTTAGCGGTATATTAAGCATCAGAGATTGTTGATCCAGGGAATATCCGATTGCCTTATGGGATCAGGAAGGAATTTCTTCCCGTTGGAGCAAATTGAACCGTGCTTTATAGGGGTTTTTTTTGCCTTCCTCTGGATCAACATTGGGTAATTGTGGGCCTAGTGTTCCGTTTAGGCTTTTCCTTTTTTTCTTCTTCTTTGTATCTCTATAGGTTGGACGCGATGGACTTGTGTCTTTTTTCAACCTGACTATGTAACCTCCATTGAAGTCTACAGAACCAAGCTTCCGGCAACAGCGCACAGGGGTGAACGGGCACCATTGAAAACAATGGAGTTCTTCATGTCGAGCATTTTCGCACTTTGAGGAACACGTAACAAAACACTCAGGGATGAATGGAGAAGTCAGTTCATTAAAAGTGATAAAGTCAAATGCTTTTAAGAAATTTCAAATGTTGATGAAAATCACTTACAATGGATGATGCTCTTTGAAGTTTAAAAGTTTTAGCTTCCTCTACAGAATCAGCTGATCTCCTGAGCGCTGGCCCCGCCGGCCTGTTTTAGGGACGACTCAGTTTCTTTTCACGGTCCTATGGAGCCACAGCAAGGCAAGACGCTGCTCTGCTCTCCCCTCCTCCTTCCTCTGTCCTCCAGTCTCCAAGCTGGTAGATGGAGACTGTGATCTATTCCTTGTGATCTTGTACTGGACAGGAAGATGAGCTGAGAGGGTTGGAGCCGTTTGGAAACACGACGACTAAATACTTGGACAAACACTGTTGGGAAGCGTGTATTTTACCGGAATTCATTATTGAAAGAAAGTTATAAAAAACTGTCTAAATGCAACGTGGGAGTTCATAAAATTTTACCAAAATCATAACATTGATATGACGAACTCGGCATACTAATAATAAAACGCATTCAGGAAACGGAGTTTAAAAAGGAAACAGATTTTATTTTTTCACAGAAAAGTTACAAGGATACAATGATCTACATTGAGACTCTGAATCTGATACTCACTATTCCCATAAAACTCTGAACCAAGGGCACCAAAAAATCTTTGAAAACCGTCCTTTAAAGCAAAAAATTGAACTGAGCATTATGTCCCAGTACGGATACTATAAAGCAAGATTGAACTGAGCATTATGTCCCAGTACGGATACTATAAAGCAAGATTGAACTGAGCATTATGTCTCAGTACGGATACTATAAAGCAAGATTCAACTGAGCATTAAGTCCCAGTACTGATACTATGAAGCAAGATTCAACTGAGCATTATGTCCCAGTACTGATACTATAAAGTAAGATTAATCTGAGCATTATGTCCCAGTACGGTATATATATTTCAATAAAAAGGCACACTGAGCATTGGCTCGTAGGAATGCAGTCCCGGGCTGGGAGAGTGCATGCAAAGGTGGCTAAGCATGGTCCCACAAAAGGATCCCCCGCAAGGCTGTGTAGCGACCCTACAGATGGAAAGGCAGGACAGCGAACCCTGAATGTCAGAGTTGCGGATTTGAAAGACTAAAAATGGAGGAAAAAAAAAAAATGGGACAGCGTGGAAACAAGATTAGGTATGGTGCTAGATGATCATTTATGAGGGTTGAATACCATCAAGTCTTTGAATCTAGCCACATGGTCGTTTTATAGACAAAGAAAGGTCATAACTTGTAAGATTTCAAGACAATTTTTTACCAAAACGTGTCACAAAGTATACAATGATTTATGGTGAGCCCCTGAATAAGGCATACCCCCGCTCCACATCACCAAACTTCTCCCCAAAATAAAACTGAAATATTAAAAAGAAACAAGGAATTGCCGCTAGACATAAATTCAACTGAATCTTGAAATAAAATGTCCCATTACAGATGCATAAAAGGGAGTTAATGGAATCTGCAACACATCGAAAGGACTTTTATTTCTTTTGGCCGATTGCCTTCTCTAAGGAGTCCATGAGATTCTTATTGAAGACGTCTGCGACATCTTCCAACGCGTGTCTACCTTTGTAACGCAAATGGTCTTTAGACAACCTCTCGACTTCGGTGAGCTCAGCCACCTTGACGCCACACATCTCTGCGTACCTGGGTATCACAGAGTTGAATTTCTTTCTCTGGCCTTCCAGGAACGTGTTCAGCCACACCTTCCTGGGCATGATTGCCGACCAGATAAAGGTCGTTTTTGGGTAAGACTGCACAAGGCGACCTAAATCTCTTTTCACGGAAGTTATGAACTTGTGCAACTTTACTTGCCCCAGATCACTGCTCCCGAGATGGATAAAGACGATGCTCGGCTCTCCCAGAGTGGAAACGGCGCCATTCAGATCTGGCAACAATTGACGCCACATCAGATCATACTTATCCATCCAACGGACGGTAAACCGGTCCTCTTCCAGTCCCAGGTTCTTGCCGTATGGACGTTGCCTTGATACTTGAGCTGCATGCGTCACCCAAAAGTTCCCGATGATCCAAATCTCCTTAGGTTCTGCAATGAACAATTAAACAAGTTTGAGGTGCGCTTTTCTAAAAACAGGTCGGGTCATTTTTTATTTTTAGTGTTTCTTGAGAGGGGGGGGGGTCCAATGTTATAGCTGCATAGTTACTTGCAGGGCACATGTACTGGGAATCTGCATTTGCCTAGGTGATGCTCCTGCAATGCTCCATGTACAGTGAGGGCTGAACGGCCTAATTACAGCCATACCACAGCCTTTGTCTAGCCCACAGTCACAAGCCCAAATAGTTAGCAGCAGGAGGCCTTGGTACCTTTGTGACTAGCTTGTGCCGAGACCAAACTCCGAAAACGGCCACCAGGGAGGAGCACTGGGGGGGGGGGTGTGAACCTGGTGTTGGCCTTTAAGGGCCATTCACATCACTGCAGTCTGGTGGCATGTGCTAAGGCAGCCAATTTATTTGACCGGGCTGGTAACGAACCAGAATGCACAATCGCCTACATTCTATGGTCCTCTCACTACTCTGGCTCTGCTCCTCTCAGATTATGTCCAGCACCCTCCATTAGGCACCATTTTTAGCTTCATGGCTTTACCACACACACCCTTCGTTTCTGGCTGGGCTGTGACCACCGTCAGATTTTAAATTACATCTAAAAGTCAATCACAGATTTTAAGATCATTGACATGTTCAGGAATCAAATCTGTTCCCAAGACTTCTAAATCTGCAGCTTATATTAAACACCTGGTGATCCTGCCACAAAAGGTCCTTGTTCAGGCACTTCCTTATACCAGGGTGACAACACTCCGTTTCTGCCATCGCCTGGTTTTTGCACACAGTGCAGGCATGGTGCACTGTTATCATCAGGAAACCCACCCTGAGATATGCTGCACAGCTATTGCTGGAGAGCTGCGTCCGTGGAGGAGCAGCATTGCTACCATAGTACAGGAGGTGTTAAAACCAAAGAACACCTCCTACCTCATCTTCAATATATAGAGTGTTTGTTGTTTTGTAGTTCACAGAATTAAACTGGGTTAGGCTGACAGCACTCGTTGGGGGTTTCAGTGAAGTGTTGTCACCACACTACAGGAAGTCAGCTCACAGAATTTCTGACAGATTGGAATATTTTTCTGTATTTGCAGCATTTCTACAGAGAAACATTGGCACATGCGCATGTATTGTAGGGGCATGCTGCATTATTTTTTTCTTTATTTTGCCCCACACAAACTTACACCAATGGCTTGGCATTTATATAACTGGTAAAACATAATACTTTGTATACCTGCACAGGACTTTTTCATCCAAGTATACCTGTGCTTGACCCACTCAGCCATCAACATGGTCTATGTGCCGGTATTCATTTCCGGAGACCACCATACAAGCTGGCAATTAAGCGTCGGCCTGTTTAGGCTCTGCGTGGTCCTCTCCGGGGCTGAAGAGTTTCAATGGGTATAATCACATGACTCCCCAACATCTCCACCAACAGCCCAAGTGTTTAATTAAGTCTTTAGAACAGTGGTGGTCAGCTTAATATAGGGGGCCCTCAGGTGCAGACCTCCACTTCATTAAAGGGTCACACATAATATTCAGTACATGTAATACTACTGAAAGCAAATTACACTAAAGGGCCACACAATATTCAGTGAATGTAATACTACACCACAAAAGATGGCCATTGACTGCAAACATGCTGCAGGAGATGATCAGGGACTGAACACGCTACAGATGTTGCTGGGAGACCATCATAAATTGAAGACATTATACGAGACTGCAGTTACAGCCCCGTTACAAATGATTGCTTCCACGTCCGTACTGGCGACAGATCCCTTACAAATAACTTGGGCCTCGTTTGCCATTTCTCTCAGGAAGGTGCATTCATAGAAGGCCAGCCACTAAAAGCATTTACCTTCTAGAAGCCAGGCTGAAGAAAATTCTTCATGCACTTACCTAGTGAGCAACAAGGTGCATTTGACCTCTTAAGCCGCATCAACCTCCTTTTGCATTCCCATTTACTTGTATGGGGGGGGGGGAGAGAAGCAGTTCTAACACAAATCAAAGCTTCCGTGTGACATCGTCCTGTTTTTGCACACAGTGCAGGCATGGTGCACTCATCAGGAAACCCACCCCGAGATATTGCTGCGTCTGTGGAGGAGCAGCATAGCCACCGTAGGACAGGAGGTGTTGGAACCACAGAACACCTCCTACCTCATCTGCATAATAGAGTGTTTGGTGTTTTGTAGTTCTTCATTGAACCGAGTAAGGCTGACAGTACTCGTTAAGGTTACATAGTTAAGACAAGTCGAAAAAAAGACAAGTCCATTGAGTTCAACCTATAGACATAGTGAAGTGCTGTCACCACACTACAGGAAGTTAGAAGCTCACTGAATTTCTGACAGATTGGAGTATTTTGCTGTATTTGCAGCATTTCTAAAGAGAAACATTGGGACATGTGCATGTATTGTAGAGACATGGTGCTTTATCTTGCTCCACACAAACTTCCACCAATGGCTTAGCATTTGTACAACTGCTAAAATAGCAAAATACTTGAATTTAACAATTTGTATACCTGCACGGGACTTTTGTTCTTGTAATCCAAGCATACCTGTGCTGTGCTCACCGAGACACCACATTTTCTATGTGCTGGTATCTCCGATTGCTGGCAATGAAATGTGCAGGCCCCATTGTAGGCTCAGCATGCTCCCCTCCAAGGAGGAGGCTTGTCATTGTGATAAATCACATCACATCTCCACCATTGGTCAAGTGTTGCCAGGAAGAGGCTGGTCATTGTGATAGTCACATCACATACCAACATCTCCACCATTGGTCAAGTGTTGCCAGGAAGAGGCTCGTCATTGTGATAGTCACATCACATACCAACATCTCCACCATTGGTCAAGTCTTGCAAAGGATGAGGCTCGTCATTGTGATAGTCACTTCACATACCAACATCTCCACCATTGGTCAAGTGTTGCCAGGAAGAGGCTCGTCATTGTGATAGTCACATCACATACCAACATCTCCACCATTGGTCAAGTCTTGCAAAGGATGAGGCTCGTCATTGCGATAGTCACATAACATCTCCACCATTACCCATGTGTTGCATGAAGCATTTAGAATACCCGCTTCATATTACGGTCCCATCAACAAGCAAGCAGCATCACTACACAGACTGTACACTCCATGGAAACGTACAAAATAAGAGGGCTAAAACGCAATAGAAAGATTAACTTCACCTTTCCAAAGTTTACAAGACAAATGTTTTATAAAGTTTACAAGACAAATGTTTTATATTGTATTGGTATAAAAACTTCATTTTACAGACTTTGGATAAGGACGGCATGGGTGGTTTGCAAAGCTGTTCCATCAAAGCCCAGATCTGCTGCTATAGTCTGGGGGAACCCTCTGTATAGGTTTGTACCAGCCGACATGCAGCTTGGGTTGAGGTGCACTTAGCGTACACTTAACAGTTTGGAATGCTTCTTAGATCAGTCACAGTTTACTGACAGGTGTACCTGACCGCCTAAGCTGCATCGACCTGCTTTTGTATTCCCGGTCACTTCTATGGGTGAAAGCAGCAGCCATGATGCCAACAAAAGCCCATTGACACCGAATGAGCCGACAATGCCATTTCAGCTAGGACACCGACAGGTGAGTTGCTTCTAGCTGACCGGTTCTATCGGGTGTGCAAATCTTCTCTCCCTGCTGTTCATATCTATTGTGCCATAAATTGCTGCTGCTTAGATGTGGGATATATAAGATTGCCATGTACTGTTCACCCAATTTCAAACTTTCTTTAAAAAGTATACTAAAACGTATAACACAGATGGGTCTTTTCGAAAAAATAAAAAATTAAATAATAATAAAGTTCAT
>NW_017308912.1:33504-56779 GCF_000935625.1 Nanorana parkeri | reverse complement strand
CACACGTGATCTGAGCTTCGACATTGGAAGTAGCAAGAAGTCAGACAAGGCATGCACAACGCAATGTAAATTTCACATGCTATGGCCCAGAGTATTTGAAAGACCCAAGTATGATCACATATGCCAATTCAACAGCCCTTCAGAACTCCAACGGGAAGGCAGAACAAAAATATAAATGACAGACCGAACCAAGGTTCAAACCATCCTAGATGTTCAAATAAAGCCGTGAGACCCGGCCCCAAGCAACACCCAGGGGGTAGGCCAGGCGGGATGCTCCCATCCACCAGCAGCCAAGGGAAACCCCGAGGTGCAAGAGGACTCAAACCCTAAAAGGAAAAAAAGAACTCAAGTAGTAATGTGTAACCCCAATTCCAGCAAGTTTG
The DNA here is from genome assembly GCF_000935625.1 of Nanorana parkeri. Lineage (NCBI taxonomy): Eukaryota > Metazoa > Chordata > Amphibia > Anura > Dicroglossidae > Nanorana > Nanorana parkeri. Next base: position 56,396 of record NW_017308912.1, on the reverse strand, counting down.
CTGCAGATGAATCTATATCTACTCTTCTACCCTGGAGAGTGTTGGGAGTAGTAGTTGTAGTGAATCCAAGTATCACAGCTTTATTTTAACACATGTGTAGGACAATTAAAATTTGGAAGTTGTTCCGAGCACTCCTCGGTGCACGAGCACACTGTATACTATACACTCTACAAGCTTTGGCTTTAGATAGTTACATAGTATTTGATGTCCATCCATTTGTGGTATGCATGGGACTCTGCGTGTATGTGATTGCGTGTGCGTATGTTGCGGTCTCTGAGGAAACTGTCCGAATGCTTTTTGAATGATTCAACACTCTCAGCTGATACCACTACTTGTGGCAGAGAGTTCCAGACCCTGACCGCCCTGTTTCAACCGGTAGGATAAAGCTCCATAGGTTCCGCAATGAACAATTTAATAAGTTTCATGTGCTCTTGATGAAAGTCAGGTACCCGAGTCAGCCAATTTTCCACTCTAAGTGCCCATTCACACTGCGCGTTTAATCGCACGATTTCCCCCTCGATATCGCAAGAAGTCGCCGTCCAATGATTTTCAGTGCCGCTGTTCTATTGTACAGCTCCACGTCGCTCGTGCAGGACCCTTTGTCGCGCGATATTTCTATTTTTGCATGCAGCCCGATGGCGAAGGTCGCCGGACCGTCGCGCTATCCCGGCCGCGCGGATCCGCGCGAGGTAAGCGTCGCTTAGTGTGAATGGGGCCTAAAGCTATTGGGGTGCAGGTCACTTTTGCTGGGCTTCAGGAGCCTGGCAATGACAGCTCAGGGACTGAAGTGATGCAATACTCGTCACTCCCGGTCCCATAGAGCGTGGGGGGGGGGGGTCAGTGGATGGCTGCTCTCCTCCCCCAGGAGAGTTGAGCGATCACAAACTGCTGATTGCTCAGCTCATGGTCTTCTCCCTGCAGAGAGCCGTGATTGACAGTAGGGACTTCCCCTTCCTGATCTGGTCTTTTAGCGACCATTGGAGGGACAGACGGGGGAGCTGTGCTGCACACATCTGCAGCGTGGGGGGTGGCTCCACTATGTCCTGGCAGGAATACCAGACCTCCCAAAAAACCAGGGCCAGACATATTTGTGTCCTTGAGTAAGATTATTCAACATATGTGGGGCAGTAGGTTAGCCAGCATACTACACGTCACAGTAAGTTACATTCATTTTTAACCAAAGCCACAGTAGCATAATTAAAAGAGACACATCCCAGTGACCACACTGGGCACGCACGGAAATGCAAACCATCCAATATTTGATCACAGCACTGAAATGGTTAATTATCTATAACCACAACGCCACGCCCAAATTTATAAAAAAAATAAAAACTTTAATCAAAATCGAAACATTTCTTTCGGGGAAATAACCCTATTCTAGTGGGTTCTATGTGGTGAGCCCACCTTAGTCTGGTGTCTGACACTAGACCCTATTTGGGAGTATCAGCTACCCACACACACCAAGATGCTGCCGATAACAGGACATTATGCAAAGATCTGTGAACAGCAGAATGAGGATGATAATATTTATAGTCTGTCAAATATATTCTGCAAAACTTGTAAAAAAAATAAAACTATTAATGTCTACAAAACTTTGAGGACTTGTGTATATACAAAATGGATTCTTCAGCTGAAAAGGAGAACTATGGGGTCAGGGCTTTTCCACCATAGTTCTAAGGGTAACGGGAGGACACAAACTAGCGCCCTCCCGTCACCCTAAGCTCAGTATATAGGGAGCTACAGCTCGCGGTATACCGAGACGTCACAGCTGAAGCGGATCCCGACATTACCGGCCGAGATCCAACCAGCTGCGTGAGTGACAGCTGGCTCTGCCTATCTAGAGGCAGAACCAGCTGTGCCCGCCCCCTCCCCCGTCCGTTCCGCCAGTCAGCGCTGGAGGATCTGACAGGGAAGGGGGGGAGGAAAAGAGAAAAGAAGAAGAAAAGGGGGGAGGAACCCTGCAGGGAGCCATAAGTGACAGTCACGGCTCTCTACAGCGAAAGATCGAGAAGTGAGCGAGGGACGGTATGTGTTCACTCACTTCCCGATCTACTGAGCCGACGTGTGACAGTTTCATGGTCACAGGTCAGCTCAGATTATGAGGCTGAGTGATTTTCACTCGCCTCATAGTTCTCCTTTAACCAACTTCTCCACCTCAACTACAAGAGTACAGTGGTAGCTCAGTTCATGAACGCTTCTGTTCGTGGCCAGGAAGCTCGGCAAAATGTTGCTTCCGTTTGCGAACTCCGCATCGGGTGACGAACACAACCGCGGCCATCTTCCCTGCTCTGACACATGGCTTCCTCTAGTCGAGATCGAGGTGTGATCACAGTTCGATTCCGTTCGTGACCAGAATCGTGGAACGTATTAAGTTTGTGAACCGGGGTACCACTGTATTTTGCTGTGTTCCTAGTTAACCTTTTAGGCAGCCCTGCTGATTTGGTGGCTTTGCCTGTGGCATTAAACTTGCTGCATTTAAAATACATGCAAAAAGAGACCAACTCTTCGACATTGCTTATGGATCTGCCCAGCAGTGCTGGCCTTCCGGAAGGAGGTCCTCAACTATGTCAACAGCATCCCTTCCTGGAAACCCGATGTGGTTCCTTTACTATGTCTGTTCAGCTTCTATGAACATACTAATGAGCATAGTGGCTCTCAAGCATGCAAGGACATGGATTGGGTTCACATAGGTCTCATGAGGCATTGGAATTCATCCACTACACCAAAAGATTCTGGAACTTACGAGCGACCTAAAACCACTTCTTGGCAAGGAAAAGCTGGATGCGGAATTACATAGACACCCGCTCCAAATTCTTTTCTTTTTTCCAGGTGGCGCTACTTTCAGAGTGACTCTTACTCTGTTTTGGAAGTAACGCAAATGGTCAGTCCTTTCCGTTACACTAAATGGCACCTGCACGCTAACATGTCGCATGCCTGGGGGGGGGGAGCGCCTTACGATCAGATCCAGACTGAAGGCTTGCACCTACTGCACAGTGCGAGGTGACGGCAGATGTTTTACCTTGCCTGTGCAGGGAAGCAACCCATTGAGTCATGAGCTAATCCTGGGTCAGTGGGGAACTGTATTGATTGTACCTTCGCTTTTTCCTTTTATAATTGGGATAGGTGTTATATTGCTTGCCTTCCGTTTAAGTGATAACCTGTGTTTTTATTTTGTTGTAAAATGTGAAAAAATCCAATAAAACGTATTTAAAAAAAAAAAATACATGCACTCCATAAGGTGCACCTGACCATAGGACACAGGGAAGTTCTGTGACAGCAGCTGCAGTTAGTGACAGCTGAGACAGGTGGAGCTGTGATTACAGACCCACAGAAGAGACGAAGAACAGACATTCTTAGTCTGCTCTACGGTGAGCTCCTATGCCGTGGTCACGGGTCCCCCAGAGGAGCAGGGGCCCCCGAAAACCACAGCGGGTAAGAGGACCCGGACACGATTGCCGCAGCCGCTCGATTTCATAAAATTGATCTGATTAGATCACTTGTATTAAGCGAGCGGCGGCTCCACGCTGTACATTTATATCTGCTTGTCAGGAGCAGGGCTGAATGAACATAATACAACTCGCCCGAGGCCCAGGACATGCTCCATAAGACGCACAGACATTTTTGACCCTCTTTGGGAGAGTGCGTCTTATGGAGCGAAAAATACGGTAGTATAAAGAATAAATATGGTCACTGATGTTCTTCATCTGCCTGGAGCTCAATTTTAGGACATGAACACAAAAAAGGAAAAATGGTCCCCACACCCATGATAAATAAAAACACATTACTATAACTAGAGGGTGTCACATCTTTATTAATTCACAGCACACAATCCAATAATTTTGAAGCTACACCTAAAGGGTAAAATTGTTCTACATTTGTGCTCATGCAATACTGGGATGGTGTCATCACATTGCAAAACATCAAACATAAAAATACAAAAAAACACAACACAGAAGTTTGCTGAAAAAAGTAGACCCGTCACTACACCACGCCACATGAACATACAGATGATGCTTACGTTGCACAATTTGCGTACTTGCCTCTGTGCCGAGTCTCAGCCCGCTCCTCATGTACAACCTTCAACATTCCTGGCAAAGTCACATTTGTCTATACACTTTGCCTGTGTTATGGTGATCCTTCCTCACAAATCCCATTTTGGCACAGTCTCGGGGGGACAGACAGATATTCTAAATGCACTTGGCTCCCTTAGCTTACATGCTGATCCAATGCTCTCCTCTGCCTGAGGCATCCTACTCCATGTAAAGCTATGGACCCTTTTTTTCTGGAGTTGGCCACAAATCAACCAATACTGGGACGAAAGTCGTATGTACGTTTTGTTTTATATTCAACCTGCATTCTGAACCACGTGCATTTTACATTGAAAGCCCCGAAAAAGGGATATATTAAAACTCTGAAATGTTCTGGCTAGGGTTACAACAATCCAAAAGTAACGTTGAAAAAACATCAATCTAGCCCTATAAAAGAGGCTCCCCACCCCCAATCTATCCATACCGGTAAAGAAGCTTTCCCCCCACCAGTCTATCCATCCCGGTAAAGAAGCTTTCCCCCCTAGTCTATCCATCCTGGTAAAGAAGCTTTCCCCCCTAGTCTATCCATCCTGGTAAAGAAGCTTTCCCCCCTAGTCTATCCATCCTGGTAAAGAAGCTTTCCCCCCTAGTCTATCCATCCTGGTAAAGAAGCTTTCCCCCCTAGTCTATCCATCCTGGTAAAGAAGCTTTCCCCCCTAGTCTATCCATCCTGGTAAAGAAGCTTTCCCCCCTAGTCTATCCATCCTGGTAAAGAAGCTTTCCCCCCTAGTCTATCCATCCTGGTAAAGAAGCTTTCCCCCCTAGTCTATCCATCCTGGTAAAGAAGCTTTCCCCCCTAGTCTATCCATCCTGGTAAAGAAGCTTTCCCCCCTAGTCTATCCATCCTGGTAAAGAAGCTTTCCCCCCTAGTCTATCCATCCTGGTAAAGAAGCTTTCCCCCCTAGTCTATCCATCCTGGTAAAGAAGCTTTCCCCCCTAGTCTATCCATCCTGGTAAAGAAGCTTTCCCCCCTAGTCTATCCATCCTGGTAAAGAAGCTTTCCCCCCTAGTCTATCCATCCTGGTAAAGAAGCTTTCCCCCCTAGTCTATCCATCCTGGTAAAGAAGCTTTCCCCCCTAGTCTATCCATCCTGGTAAAGAAGCTTTCCCCCCTAGTCTATCCATCCTGGTAAAGAAGCTTTCCCCCCTAGTCTATCCATCCTGGTAAAGAAGCTTTCCCCCCTAGTCTATCCATCCTGGTAAAGAAGCTTTCCCCCCTAGTCTATCCATCCTGGTAAAGAAGCTTTCCCCCCTAGTCTATCCATCCTGGTAAAGAAGCTTTCCCCCCTAGTCTATCCATCCTGGTAAAGAAGCTTTCCCCCCTAGTCTATCCATCCTGGTAAAGAAGCTTTCCCCCCTAGTCTATCCATCCTGGTAAAGAAGCTTTCCCCCCTAGTCTATCCATCCTGGTAAAGAAGCTTTCCCCCCTAGTCTATCCATCCTGGTAAAGAAGCTTTCCCCCCTAGTCTATCCATCCTGGTAAAGAAGCTTTCCCCCCTAGTCTATCCATCCCGGTAATGATGATAATGCAGCACGGAGAGGTTCAGCTCTTTGGATATCTGGCAGGAATGTTTTTGTACTTCACAGACAAAAGTATTTTCAATGTTCTTTTTAACAGACCAAAAAAGGGAACAAATAACAGAATTTATATTACAATTTACTTCTATTTCAATGTCTGACAGATGACATCAGAAGACTTGTTTCGTGCTCATCGATTCTCAGACTAAAATTAAATTGCAGGTTTACATTATACACAGTATGTGAACTCTGCACTCAGCGCTCGCTCTAAGTGGCCTTCCTAAAAATAACATTTGACTTTCAAGTTCCATATATATCACTGAATCAACCCAATTCGTAAGTTACGATCCTAAAAATAAAATTTGACTTTCATAAAAAAAGAAAAAAATTACAAATAATTCGTAAACCACCGAAATCAGTAAATTGATATCCAACAGCTCATCTCGCCTTTAGCAGGAAGTCAGCTCTTGTTTTTTTTTTTAAAGGTTATGATTGACCCAACAGGGGCAGTTCTGTGCACCGCTTGTGTCCGCAACACCCCCAACTGTCACTTCCTGCTCAATGTGACTCGCTGACTACAACATTGACCAGCCATGTGACTATAGCACCGGCTACAGCAGGATGTTTCTAACCACCAACAGTCCTCTTGCTTCATCAATCACTAAAGCCCAGATGAAGCGAGAGGGGGGGGGGGGGGGAGAAGAAACAGAAGTGACTAAAATAAGTCAGTATTTTACAGGGCAGAAGCAGGTAACCGTAACTTAGTTTGCTTCAACCCTTGCAACGTATTCATGTGTCAGATTCGGCTTGGCAGGGCAGCTAAAAGGTCGTTTCATCTCCTGCAAGATGAGATCTTGATAAACGTGCCATGTATGTCAAATATAACACAGTCTCTTCACGGACCTGCTGAAGAGTACATTGTACATGGACCTAAAATTGTATCCCATACCCAACTAATACACTCCAGCTGTGATAAAGAGGATCATCAACCCTCCATGTTAAAAGGAAAATTTAAGGAAATTTTATTGAACGGCCTCATTTTTTAAAATGAAGACACAGCTAAAGTGCACCCGTCTATCCCACCATTGAGTTTAACTAGTAATCTGATCACTATTGTTACCCTACACTAAACAGGCAAGAACATCCAGTCATCCCTCATCATGAAGGGAAATGGCTATCCCAGGTTCCACCTATAACCATAAAATTTCAGGTCACTCACACAAGCTGGTAACCTTCAGCACCAAAACACTGGTCAGTTGAATGGCCTATGGCTATGCCAAGGATAGCCAAACAGGAGGACTCCTTTGGAAGGAGTCAAATATTTGCATTGCGATATTTTTTTTTTAGGGAAGATCCGTAATAGTCTGGACCAAGCCCCGGCTTTAACCCAATCGAAACGCTGTTCGGTAAACTGGACATTCGCTGCCAATCCGGCATAAATGGCTCCCAACATTCACTCCTAACCTTGAGACTGAATGGGAGCAAACTGTACAAATGTCCCATAACCTTAATAAAAGCCCTCTGAGAAGAGTAGGAGCCGCTATAGGGGGGGATGGACAATTTTAAGACGTACAGCTTTAGCATACGGAAGGCATCCTAGGCAAAAAAAATAAAAATAGTGTACACATGGTTTGAAATTTGGATTTAAAGACAAAACTAAAATCACAGATAGGCTAAGCTAGAACCTCGGCTTCACTTGACATAAACTGAATCGGCTACTTTACTTTACATATGGCCTTAGTCAAGTAGTCTTTGATGTTGGTGTTGAAGATGTCCAGCAACACGTCAGAAACGCCCCCAGCTCGCCTCTTCCCGTACGGGCTGTTCATCCTCTGCTCAATTTCCTCGTGAGAAATCACCCCGAAGCCGCACTCTTCTGCGAAGGCGCCGACGACGCTGTTGAAATTCTTTCTTTTCCTTTCCAGAGGGGTCATGGTCCACTCCCTCCTGGGGAGGACCTGCGACCACGCGAACTGTGTGTCCGGGTACTGCTCGCGGAACTTCGGCAAGACATTTTTCACCGAACTGAAAAGCTTGAAGGAGCTCGTTCGCTCCAGATCATTGCCCCCGAGGTGGATGATTACGACGCTCGGCGTTCCCAATATGGAACTGGTCTGGCTCAGCTCCATTAGCAAATCGCGCCACTGCATAATGGCCTTGCCCATCCAGTACACAGTAAAGTTTTTCTCTTTGAATCCCAGGTCCTGGCCAAAAGAGCAAGCCTTGGCTCTCCGAGCGGCCCAGGTTATTAAAGCGTTTCCGATGATCCAAATCTGCTTAGCTTCTGTAAATGAAGAATTAGACAAGTTTTACTGTCTACTTACTATAACTAGAGGGGTGAATTATCGTTTTTGGATGTTGGGAGAATAAACATCTTTATTTCCCCGAAGCGGCTACCTTAAATGAGGCGAATATGAAATGTAACAGTTGAATTTTCAATGTTCAGCACACGTATCCTGCAGGTAGCCTTCTCTCGGCACCTTTTATGGCGGACGTGTAAAATTGATCTGAACAGCAGAGAGATCAGTCTGCGGAGCGAAACGCCTCTTTCCCCCCTCTCCCATCATGGGATTGCCTGGCTTAGGGCCCAGTCACACCATCAGGAGTGTGTTCCAGTGCGTTCGGCCTCTGGAACGTAACCCGGCCGGCTCACTTTGTGTTGGGGCGGGAGGGGGCATTGAACTCAATGGCACCGCAGCCACGCCACCCCGCAACCCGAACGCGTGACACATTAGTGCCTGCGTTCCGGTCCAGTGCCGCCTGCACTATTTTTGGGCCAAAGTAAGCCGGCCGGGATGCGCTCCAGAGGCCGAACGCACTGGAACGCACTCTTGGTGTGATAGGGCCCTCAGGGTTTGTTTATGCTGGCATGGAATACAAAAAAAAAAAAACATGCTTGCTGGGGTAGCCATCTGCCCATACTCCAATTTTTATAACTGACCTTATTTGTATCACTTGCCCCTCCCTTCTAGAGTGTAAGCTCTCAAGATCAGTGCCCTCCTAACTCTCGTATCAAATTGTATTGTAAAGCGCTAAGCAATGTGTTGGCGCTGTACAAATCCTGTAAAACACGCACGGCCAAACTTACATGTAGCATTTGGATGGGGTCAACACACCGGCAAGCCCGGAAGGAGGATGGACACATGACTGACAGGTCACGTGACAGGGCTCTCTTCCCGCCTCACCCCCTTCATTTTAGAAGCACTCCCCCAAGTCCCAATATAGATTTTTCACAATACATAAATAGCTGCAGGGAGGTTGTGGCACCCCAGTGCGTCTCTGGAGCACCCAAGAAAGTAGTAGTCAATGGATAAGCTCATCAGATACCACCCCATAAGCTTGTCCAGTCCACTAAGACCAGCAGATGTGTGTGATCAGGCTCGGGTAACTGATCTGTGCTGAATCCAAACCTCAAGCAAAGATCTGTATGATGCGGCACAAGTGACAACTTCAGAAACAAATGCAAGATGTAAAACAAAAAGGCAAATGAAAAAACAATTCTATTACCCACCTCTGAACATGGGAGGGTTCTGCAGTCTCCTTGGTACCAGGTCACTGAGGAATTTGTTACCGTTTCCATCCGGTTACCGAAGGCTCCTCTGCTGTAATGGATCTAGTTTATACACCAACTGCTCCTCCGCTGGCTTCCGCTCTCCCGACAAATAAAATGCTAAATAGTCACATGCCAAGCCATCCACGACTCGGCCCCAAGCTACTTCACCAACCTTATTGCAGAATATCACCCCAACTGTCCTCTCTGCTCCTGGCAAGACCTCCAGGTCTCTAGCTCCCTTGTCACCTCCTACCATGCATGCCTCCAGGACTTCAGAGACTCTACCATCCTCTGGAACCCCGTAGGGAGCAGCTATCTCATACCATGACCGCCTTAGGTGATCCTTGAAAACTTCTTGATGGAAGCCTAACCAGCCTTCCCCGAACAGATTCTCCATCAACTCACCTCCCCACAGTTACCTTTTAGTGCCACCCGACCCTCCCTGTTTGATTGTAAGCTCTTAGAAACAATACCCTGCTAATCCTCTGGTCATGATTCGTATTGTAGCTGTACTGTCCCCTTTATATTGTAACGAGCTGCACAAACTGTTGATGCTACATGATGACCGACTATAAAGAGACCATCACTTTCTGCATTGTAAGATTGGCAAGCTACTGAAAGATTACAGAAGTTCTTATGACGTGCATGCCTGGGCAAAATAAATACACATTCAGAATATCTGTGCAACTCGTGCACATTTCTCCCCACAATTTTATTTCAGAGGCAGAAATGTCAGCTTTGTACTTGCAGCATTTTTTGAGGCAAATGTGGGGAAACGAGCATTTATTGCACAGATGTGCTGAATATTTTGCTCAGACATGTATACAAGTGTTATGATTTAATGCCGACTTTTAAAAAACATTGTCTAAATAGAGGAGCCACGTGTGTTCTTGCTTTAATGTCAGCACCAGTTGTGTATTTCCTCCAGACCGGTGCAGTAATCCAGTAAAACTACCTCTGTGCAGGAGATTCCTGTGATAAAGACGTAATCTGTCCTAGTGTAGGGTGACTGGTCTAGTCTCCGCCCCCTCCTGTAATAAAGACGGGTCACTGCTGCTCTCTCCTTGTGCAGGGTGACTGGTCTTGTCTCTGCCCCTCCTGTAATAAAGACCGGTCACTGCTGCTTTCTCTCCTTGTGCAGGGTGACTGGTCTTTTCTCCCCCCCTGTAATAAAGACTGGTCACTACTGCTCTCTCCTTGTGCAGGGTGACTGGTCTCGTCCCCTCCCCCCTCCTGTAATAAAGACCGGTCACTGCTGCTCTCCCTCCTTGCGCAGGACAACTGGTCTCGACACCGCCCCCTCCTGTAGAAGTCTGCAGGGAGCCTGTAGTAGATGGAGCCTGCTGGTCTCCTCCGAGAGCCCTGCTCTCTGCAGCACATCGACTACATCACAGCTACTTTTACACAGTAATATTTGTGTTTGCAAAAGGTATTTGGTTCACACAATGTATTTAGATAATTTGTGGCTATTGAATATACGTGAATGATTTTGTGCCAGGAGTTCAGCTCAAAAATAAGTTCACCTGCTATAAGTAAAAGACTATTATATATATATATATCTATCTATATATATCATACTGGGTGTGTCCATACCTTATTACATCTCAGGCTGTGTTTTCTAGTGTTAAAGGCAATGTCTGTACACCTGGAGAATCCCACAGCGAATACAAAATATTGAAATGCAATTTGAGAAGCTCCTAAAAAGGCATTTTGGGATATCATCTAGAAAAATAACATTCACATTGCTTTATTTCTTTACAAGAGTCCTAATTATTAAAATGTTTTAAATAACCAGCTCTGAACTTAAATGAAAATCGCCTGCGTGTGAATATGCTGAAGACAGAAGCCCGAGTCTGTGTTGGAAAGATACATTTGACAATGGCGTCATATATTACACTTTGGCCTATTGTATTCTATATTACATTGCTTTTACAATTTTGGAACATCTTGGGACAGGAGTGTTGAAAACTTGTGATTGTCCAGTTAAGACTATGAAGCTTGTGATCAAGGGGCACTGTGCAACGTCTTTAGACATCTGAAGTTAATGAAGAGTTTCTATGAAGTCATAATTGTCATCTATATCTGACCAATGAACAAAGTATCACAAATGTCATCATTGCAGATTTTGTACCTGCTGATAAAAGGGTCGTCTCACCTTTGATGTGAATGTGTGTAATGCATCCAAGGTGGCTCAGTACGATCTAAAATCAGAGGTAGCTGCTGCCCTCCAGCTGCGGTGAATGCTCGGTCATGCATCTGCCTCTGGGAGTCATGCCTGTGGCGGTCTTGCGATGCCTTAGGGGACTTGTTCCTCAGCAGCTGGAGGCCAAAGTTCGGCTACCCGTGATCTAAATCATTGTGCTGTGGTGAAGCAAAATGTTCTACTTCTGAAATCTGCGGCCGTAAGATTTAATGAGTGGAATCGCCACCATCCTGGAAACAATCCAAGGCGATGGATCGCAAAGCAAGATGTCGCAGCATGCAATGTGCATGATTATCTCTCCCTTTCATTCATGTACTTAGAAAACCCCACGCCCCTCCCATTCAGGCATCCTATAGGGTCCAATACAATTAGAGGATATGTACCAACATCCCGGGCCATCTAAAGCTGGATAAATGGCTCCCGGCATGCATCTTTTAAATGTAGCACTCAAAGCAGTAGGGAAGACCGGAAGGATCGGTAATCTGACATAATTACTTTACATTGTTAGTCTTCAGCAATTAAAACATATTTTTATTTTTTCATTTTTTAGGACAACAATGAACCCTTTAAATTGAAAGCACCTAAAAAAGGGATTGTGGACCAATGCGCACATACCATGATGTTAGGGAATGGGGCCTAGCAAGGAGATGAAGTAGGCACACATTTTTTGCTTTAGGCTGGGTTCACACCTAGGCGTTCTTCAGCGCTGATTGAAGCACTGAAAAACGCTCAAGCAGTGAAATCCTATTAATTCTTATGGGCATGGTTCCCACCTGGGCGTATTTCAGCGCTGAAGAAAGCCCTAAGCGCAAAATAATACAAGAGCTGCTTTGGGGCGGATTTTCGAGCATATCCATTAGGACACAACCTGATCGAATTCCTGAACGCGCGTTTCGTGGACCGCAGATCGCGCGGCCCGAAATGCACATCAAACGCACATATTTCGAACGCCCAGGTGTGAACGCAGCCTTAGAGGTGACCAGAGCTGCAGAGCAAGTGGTAACTTAGTATGGCGGCAGAAGCTAGAGAATATTAACTTTCTTATCCCAGGTGTCGGTAACCCTGACCTCAGGCAATGCAAAGTAAACCAGTAGTAATATAGAAGCTCTGAAGCCTAAACAGTGTGAGCACCTTATACTTCCAGCTGAGCAATGGAGCCATCAGTGGTCCTATATAAAAACGGAAGCTCCTCAGTGTCCCAGCTCTATACCCCTGGTCTCTCCTGCACACAGCTACACACTAGAACAGTGGTTCTCAACCTGTGGGTCGGGACCCAAAAGTGGGTCGCAACCCACAGTTGAGGGGGTCCCCACATGCCTTGTGCTGCTCTAGGTAAGAGCTCCTCAGCCTCCTCCTGGGGTGGCAGTGTCAGTTCTCCTAGGTGGCGCTGGAGCAGCAGCGGCTGGAGAGGATCAGAGAGGGTAGCAGGCAGGAGTGAGGGGAGGTGAATGCTCGATCACCATAGAGCCCACAACTAGGCACTACAGAGCCCGCACTGGACGCCACCAGAGAGTGCCACTAGCCACCTGAGAGCCCGCACAGATACTGGTATTGGTGCATCCCTAAATTTTTACCATTGGGGGTCACCACAACTTGGCAAATGTTACCAAGGAGTCCCGGTCCAAGAAAGGTTGAGAACCACTGCACTAGGAGAAACATGCAAATGCCGTTTGATTACCATTGATTCTTGATTGAGGATCGAGCGAGTCTAGCTCGGCAGTCCTCAAATTAAAGCCTGCTGCCTGTAGTACATCAGCCTCTGCGTGCAGAGCACTCATTGCATGCATAAGGAAGCAGGGTGGCAACAGATCCAAGTTTCCGGCACCTGGCAATATATTTTGGGCACAACAAGCAGAGTGATCTCCTGATATCCAGCCAGGAGAGGAGCCGTGTGCGTCATGAAACTTACTGAAAAGTGCCAATGACCGCCAACAGGGAACTTTCCCAACCACGTGGCATTATTTCTCCCACTCACCGCTGGGGGCACCTCCACTGATCTCCGCTCCCAGGGTGCATTCCACCCCACCAACTACTGACGCTGGGCATTTTTCTTGCTCACTGACAACAAATGTCGAGTCCATTTTTTTTTTACTCCCACTGATACCGGATCATTTCGTTACTCTCCCAATGACCACTGTATGACCACTATTTCATGTTCCCACTCATCACAGTCTTGCCCCATCTCATTCACAGTGAACTGGTTGATTAAAAGTTTTAGGACCCCTCTCTCTAGGGAGTCTGCAAGCACAGCATATCGTTCAGTTTTGAAAGGTTCCCCAATAAAATGAAGAGAAGGGGGCAGAACTTACTTGGAGCAACAGCACTTGGAGCAACAGCAGTGATCTTGACTTCCTCCGACGTGGAGAAATCGATTGGAGCCATGTAGGTGTCTCTGCTCAGCTGCTTGTCAATGATGGAGTTCCCAGAGGACAAAGCCTCTTTCTGCTGCTCCTGACACCTAGGAGAAAAAAAAAAAAAAGAGACGTGCTTTATAGAAAGTGTACATGAAGAAGTCTACAACTGAAGTGCCACGCTGTAATATTCCAGTCCAGATAGAAGTTTTTTTCCCCCCATTCGTCCAGCCGGAGGCAGCTTGAACCAGATACTGATGAATGCCGAGCTAATCAAAAGCACCCATTTTTGCTTAATGATCTCGAGTCGACAAACATTTATTTATTTTTTGGAGCCCTGTTAAGGGGGTGGAGCTTATCAAGACACATTGGCTGCTGTAACAAAAAGAAAAAATGATGTCTTCTGAAAAAGACTTAGCTATATGAAGAAACAAGATGTCACCAGCGCACTGAAGATGTGTCCAAGCAAATGTCTTTACTGACGCATTGTCACAAAGATGACCAGGCAGAGTCCCTTCATCAGGCTCAGTATGACCATCTTAGTTGGACTCCTTCCAGAAAATGACAGTGTGGTGCTTCAGTTCTAGAATTATTCTTCATCACAAATCAAGTTGACCGTGGAAATCCTTTGGGGTGCAGAAGCTGCCAACCCAATATTCAGATCACCTACTGTCACACCATCATACTACTGGATGAGAAATGTATAGGAGAACACTTCAAGGTTCCAGCGCCTTCAATGCGCTCCTCATCGAAAGTGTTAGGCGGCGTAGGGTGATGATAAAGGGAGATGCTCCCGTTTTCTCAACCAGTCCTCACAGTGGCAGAAAACGTATTGCTCCGCTCCTGCTACTTTTTTTTCTTTTTGCACTCTACCCTTCTGTGGTCACGTTTTTATTGCAAATGCATAATTTGCCTTCTCCATGCTGCCCTACTTCAAGCTGACGTGAGGGGGAGTTAATCAACCCCTAAGTCCCGGTTCAGACCTGGGCGTTTTGTAGCGCGTTCCTACGCTCTGCTAAACGCTCAAACACCGAAATCCCATTATTTCCTATGGGTATGGTTCCCACCTGGGCGTATTACAGGCCGTATGAACGCGCTACAAAACGCCCTACGCCCATAGAAGTACGGGAGCTTCTCTGGGGTGTTTTTGTCGCGCGTATCCATTGGGATACAGCCAGGTAGCCCTCGGAAACGCGCGTTTTTTTTACAGCGAATCGCGGGGAAAACGTGCGACACGAAACGCGTATATTCGATACGCCTAGGTGTGAACCCAGCCTTATTGTGAGCCTAGGCAGTCATAGCCACAAAGCTTACACTTCCCCCAACGTTCGCACGGATAAGCGCAGTCGAAAACCTGCATGTGGCCCGATGCGAGAAAGCTTTTCATGTGACCAAAGCCTAAAAACACGCATGGTGCCTAAAACACGCATGGTACCTAAACTTATTTCAATTCAGAATTAAAGGGCCGGGAAGGTAGAGTGAAATGGGTTTCATAACTTTTCTAGAGTTGGGGTTTAAAAAGTCCAAAATGTAATGTTCAGGCCCAAGACAGAACTATGCAGCCAATGATTTATATGCGACTCCTTATTCAGCTTTACTTTATCCAAGGATGACTCTGGAACCAAGTCAGAGTTGTCCTGCCAAATGCTTAGCTTGGAAGCCGATGTCTTCCTGTTCCAAGATGAGCACAACAGTATCCACAAACAGAATTCCATAGAGGTCTCCCATCACCTCTGTACAGCTTGGGTCATATAGGTTATCCACACTCGCACACTAGTATTGCATAATAAGAATAACCGAAGAATTGCATATTACAGCTTGTTTTGGCCCCATAGACTTAACAGGAAATGCTTGAAAACGACCGTTTGCTGTTTTATGCACTGTCTCATCATCAATGACCTACATACTGCACAAAAAAGCGTTTTGCCGTATGCGCATAAAACAATAAAACACACAAAATACGCTCAAACAACGTGCTAAGATGTGCATTAAAACACAAAACCGCTGACATCTAAATGTGAACCAGGCCTAAGAATCAAAAGGTATTGTGCAATACAAAAATCTAATTTTTTTAAATTAATTCCAGGTATTTATATGGCGCCGACAATTTACAGAGCACTTTACATAGCTGCACATTCACATCAGTCCCTCCTCAAGGAGCTTACATTCTAAGGTCCCTATCGCACATGCGTACATACCAGGGCTGATGTCTTTGGAATGTGGGAGGAAACCGGAGTACCCGGAGCAAACCCACACAGCACAGGGAGAACATGTAAACTCCTTGCAGATAGTGTCCTGACCGGGATTTGAACCGGGGACCCCCAGTGCTGCAAGGCAGAAGTGCCAACCACTACACCAATGTGCCGTAGTTTAGTATGTATGCAGATTCATTTTCAGAATGTGCAGATTCACATCCGTCCCTGCACTCAAGGAGCTTAAAATCTAAGGTCCCTATCTAACATACATACAGGGCCAAATTAGAGAGGAGCCAATTAACCTTCCAGCATGTCTTTGGATAGTGGGAGGAAAGCGGAGTACTTGGGGGAAAACCACTCAAGCACATATTCAAGCCCTTAGTTGAATCCCCCAGGGTACCCAGTGCATGTAGCACCTGGTCCCATTACAACCCTGGTTGCTGAGCTAGTGGTGGCTGATGGTGCGGCGCTGCTCCCATCAATGATATTTAATGCAGGAGCACTCGATTCAAGCATTTATCACAGCAGGGTGGGGAAGGAGTTTGACTCTCCTGTGTATGTGACACTTTAAAACCTTAATTGAATACCCCAGGGGACCCAGTGCATGTAGCACCCGGTCCCATTCCGATCCATGCGGTACTTGCTGAGCTGGTGTGGTTGCCAGTTCAATGTTCCTCTCCTCAATGATGTCTGATGCTGCTGCCCAGAAGGAAAACTCTGTTCAAGCATCATTTAACTTAGGAGGAGGGAAGCCAGTCTGCTTGACTCTGTGTATGAGATTGTGCGTTAATAGGGAACACAAACACAGCAGCCAGAGACAGGAGCGTCCTCCTGAGATGCGGTTGAGTTCTACAGGCCGAGAAGCTCTTTTTGGAGAGTAATGGAAACGTATACACTGAGTGGCCAGATTATTATGACCCCCCCATCAGTACTTCGTTGGGCCGCCTGGTGACTCCACGAGAGGTTGAAAGGAGATGCGAGGAATCTGACACGGCGCTGTTGCCCTTCTGTTGTCTTGTACCAGTCTTGCCCCTCCCCCGTTCTGCCCTAACATTGACTAGTCGCTGACGGCCACAATTCGCACGCTCAGACCCAGATTTTCGGCTGACAGTCCGGTCTTTAAACACTTTAACAATGAGCTGCTCTTGAACATGTAACAAATTCTGCTGTTTTGCTGATACTCGCTCCATGGCTCCGAGCACCAGCAATCATCCCGCGTTCAAAGGCTGTTACATCGCGTTGTTTCCCCGAATCTTCAGAAACAAATCACTTCTACTGTCGTGGTAACCAACCCGCTTCCCTATTTATAATGGTCCGACCCTCTAGCAACTTCAGCGCCAAATTATAGCTAATTTGCCTACAAACGTCAGGTGGTCATAATAATCTGGCCACTCAGTGTATATAATAATCCGGCCACTCAGTGTATATAATAATCCGGCCACTCAGTGTATATCAGCTCCAGAGGAAACTGAAGACAATGTTTGGCATAGAATTGAGCTAGATGTGACGACCAACACGGTACCTCCAACATAGGTCATCTTTATCTCTACTTTCCTTAACACTGATGTGACAAATTTGTAAATAAAATACTACAAAAGCACCATTTAGTACAAGTCTCACAAGTAATAACTACTGGAATGTCACGTGCGCGGTCCCAACAATGAAAATGTTGCAGTGCTTTCATGAATTTGGTGCAAGACTCCCGACTACATACACACAGCCAGAAATGCGTTGCAAGTGTCTTATTGTAAAAGCCAAATCTAGGTTTTTTGAGGACAAATAAGGCTTTTATAGGGTGTGAAGGGGTATTAAAGAAGAAGACACTTACTTCTGAATGAAGGCCTTTATGTCCTGAAAGGAGGGGAAAAAAAAGAAACATGGTGAGATGAAAGGAGAAACAAATGGCGACCAATGATTGAAAGCGGCAGCAGCACTTACAGTCAAGAAAGAAACGGCGTCCGAGTCTTTGAGTTTATCGCTGGCTGTGGCGATGCTCTTTCTGATGCTGTCTATATTCTCCTGCATCTTGGAGATATTGGCCTCCATTTCCATCAGCAGGCTCCCTCCCTCTTCCTGGAGCTTGCCCAGCAGTTGCTCCTCTCGCTGCTTCAGGAACCTGTGCATCTTCTCGAATTCCGACTCGATGTGTTCCCGGTACTCCTTCATGCTGACCTGTGAAGGGAAAAAAGAGGTGAAAAAAAAGTTCAGAAATGGGACTGGCTAGGACACTGCATCATGCAAGCGCAAAAGGTACATAAAACTGATGTGCAGTCTTATAGGGAATATAAAAGGTAATTTGTGGAGCAGTAACAAGAAGGAAACCTACCTTGCTTTCATAAATATAGAAGTTTACTTCCTGACAAGTGACCATGCCTAAGCACTCCTGCCCCTGACTGCTAATCACAAGAGATTTGGAGTGAGATTTGGCGACGTGCTCAAGGTTCTCCTTGCTGGAGGGGAAGCTGTACCTGAGGACCTGCACTGCTAGCACCCCACTGCCACCGAGTAATAATTGAGGATCTGTGGCTTCCCCCCACCTCTCCTTCTGTCTCATCAAATCAAAAGTACTCTGGTCATCAGCCCTGAAATGAGGAAGGAAAGCCCTGCCTCTATGAAGATGGCTGCCTCTATACAGGCGATGCGGTGCAGAACAAGGCATGGTAAGTCAGAATTAAGGTCGGGGAATAAAAACACACAACTGAAAGGAGTTAACTGGTCACCAGTCTGGTAAAGGAAGTAAGGGACATTTTGGGGAATCCATGAGGTGTCTGTAATCATAACCCCGTGGATAGTTATATGGGTTTTACCATTATTTAATTCTGATGGTAGACGTTCTTGCCGACATCCCTATCCTTCCCCTTCAGTCATTCATTGGCAGGTCACTGTCCTGCCGAACGTATGTTTATATCAGGTGCCTCGGCACTTTACTGGTGGCATATGATTTTCCGAGGGGAGTGACAGTAGGGGAATCAGGTGACAGCCGGGCACTTCCTCCAGAAATACTCAAGTCTTTCTATTCTATTGGGTTGTCTAACCTGCAGGTAAACATCACCACGTGGCAACACTTAACCTGACCATGACATCAAGCCAACCCTTCAGCTTCCACGGCAGACACAACAAGCTACAGGCCAGCTAGAGTGTAGCCTCAAAACTCGCATATCTATGATGACAAACTGAAAAATATCTAAAATTTCTCCATCTAAGTCAGTGGTTCTCAACCTTTCTAGGGTCGGGACCCCTTGGTAACATTTGACAAGTTGTGGTGACCCCCAACGGTAAAATTTAGGGATGACGCGGCTGCTGCAGCGACATCTGGCGGCGTGGCAGGAGAACTGACACTGCTGCGCTAGGAGAGGGCTGAGGAGGACACACAGCGACCCGCAGTTTGAGAACCACTGCTTAAAGGAGACAACAAATCCTCTATTTCAGCGGTTCTCAACCTTTCTAGTGCCGCGAACCTTTGATAAAATTGCCCAAGTTGTGGCAACCCCTAACAGTAAAAGTATTTCGTTGCTCCGTCATCGCTGTTTTTGCTACCATTAGGAAACAAAATATATATTTTTCTCCATTGCGCCGTATAATTTATTATTGCTGGGATTTGTGGTCCTCTACAGCTGCTGGTATTCTGCAGTGTGCTGTATAATGATTATACGGCGCAACGCAGAATAACGCCAGCTACAGAGGAATACAGAAAATCGCAGCAATAGTACATTAAACTATAAAAAAACAAAAAAAAAAAACAGCGGAGCAGACCTTTCCCGGGGGCCCGTCAGGCGACCCCCGGCAGATAAGTCATTCGACCCCCACGTTGAGAACCGCTGATCTAAGTAAAATAAAAGCAGTTTTTATATATGGAGTTCCTTGATATAGGGGTAAGCCCGACTCATGCCTATATACACAAAAGGCCCGGGGTGTCCTTACTCTGTGGTTTTCAATCTTCTCGGTTTGCTGCTTAGCCAACTCTTCGGCCACTTTCAAGGCTTCTTCCAGCGGATTTACGATAGTAGACAGCTCTTCCTGCAGGGGAACAAAATGATAAGTTAAAACAGGTTACCCAACAATGGCACACCGTACTCCCACAAGTTGGTGGAAACCTGACCAACAAATCCAATATGTGGTGAGAAGTGTGCGGACCTCCCTCCAAATGACAGTGCAGGTGTTCCCAGTGAAGGGTTACCATTAATACTAAAGCAAAGACATTTTGGACACTTGTGCACCCCCCAAGCTTGTGGTAACCTTTTGGTGAGGGCCCTTTTATCTACCAGCATCTCAAAAGACAATTCCATAAAGACACGATCTGACCAGTGTGCTGTGGAGGAACTCCAGTGTCCTGCACAGAGCCCTGACCTCAACCCTACTGCACACCTTTGGGATGAATTTCAACACCAATTGTGAGCCAGCCAACAACAGCACCTGACCTCTAGAGCAGGCCTTCTTAAACTTTCTCCACTCGTGACCCCTTTTTGGCCGAGGAAATTTTTAAAGGGACCCCAACGTCGGTGTCTCCCCCCTCCCATAGCGTAAGTCGGTGTCGTCGTCCCCCCCCCAGCGTCGGTCGGTGTCTCTCCACTCCCCAGCACCAGTCAAACTACACTACACTGCAAATTATACAGTAAACTGGAATAAAACAATCTGGCTTGGTGCCCAGACCTCCTCAGCCACCTAGGCCCCTCACACAAGTACCGGCCAGACCCCCCTGATGGCGGTCCTGGCCGGGTACTCGGATCGCGACCCCCCCTGTTCACTTGCGGGACCCCATATGGGGTCGCGACCCACACTTTAAGAAGCACTGCTCTAGAGGAACGTGTCCAGAGAGCATCTATTAATGGCTCCTCTTCAGATTGGTCTAGGGTCATGAGTGGAGCGCCTCAGGGTTCTGTGTTAGGCCCCATATTATTCAACCTCTTTATTAATGATATCGGGGGAAGGTGTTAATAGCCATGTTTCTGCGTTTGCTGATGATACTAACATCAGGAGGGTAATAGAAACGGACTTAGACATTATAACATCACAGGAGGACCTGGATAAAATAGGGTAGTGGGCAACTATATGGCAGATGAGGTTTAAAGTTACCAAATGTAAAGTAATGCACTTTGGGGTTAAAAACAGGCAAGCGGAATACACATTAATGGGAACTCCACTAGGAAGGCAGAAATGGAAAAAGATCTGGGGGTCGTTGTAGACCACAGATTGAGCAATAGCACACAATGCCAGGCTGCGGCACACAAAGCGAGCAGAGTTCTGTCACGTATTATAAAAGGGAATGTACTGTAGAGACAAATCTATAATTTTGCCACTTTAAAGATCTCTGGTTCGGCCTCATCTGGAGTACGCGGTCCAGTTTACGGTCACTATACTACAGAAAGGATGTCCTGGAGCTGGAGAGAGACCAGAGAAGGGCAACTAAACTAATTAAGGGGATGGAGAACCAAAGCTATGAGACAAGGTTACTAAACTTGTTCATGCTGCAAGTGAGGAGATTAAGGGGGGACGTGACTTTCATGTACAAGATGTTCAATGGTGATGGCAACATCAGCAATAAACCATTTACTGTAAACTCCATAACAAGGACTACCTGCCACGACCTAAAACTGGTGGAGAAAAGATTTAACCACAAGGGGCGTAGGGGCTTCTTCTCAGAGCGGTCAGGGTCTGGAACTCGCTGCCGCAAGCAGTGATTTCAGCTAAGATTGTGGAATCATTCAAAAAGCATTTGGACAATTTCCTCAGAGACAGTAACATACAGGGGTACAGGTACCCTTAAAAATAAGATCACATGGGGACTGGTACACATGCAGAAATCACATACATACACGCAATAGGTTGAACTTGATGAACCTGTGTCTTTATTCAGCCTCAAATACTATGTAACCTCACGAATGGGTACAAATTCCCTCAAAATCTTGTGGAAAGCCTTTCCAGATGGGCGAAGGCAGTTCGAGCTGCCAACATGTAGGGGAGCGGGAACTCTGTTGCAATGGCCACGGTTTTGGAACGGGCAATATACACTGGCCAATATACAGTGGCCAGATTATGATGACTGCCCCATCAGTACTTCGTTGGGCCGCCTCGTGACTCCACGAGATGATGAAAGGTGATGCGAGGAATCTGAAACGGCACCGTCGCCCTTCTGTTGTCTTGTACCAGTCTTGCCCCTCCCCCGTTCTGCCCTAACATTGACTAGTCGCTGACGGCCACAATTCCCACGTTCAGACCCAGATTTTCGGCTGACAGTCCGGTCTCTAAACACTTTAACAATGAGCTGCTCCTGAACATTTAAGGAATTCTGCTGTTTTGCTGATACTCGCCCCATGGCTCCGAGCGCCAACAATCATCCCGCGTTCAAAGGCTGTTATATCGCGTTGTTTCCCCGTATCTTCCCAATCACTTCTACTGTCGTGGTAACCAACCCGCTTCCCTATTTATAATGGTCTGGCCCTCTAGCAACTTCAGCGCCAAATTATAGCTAATTTGCCTACAAACGTCAGGTGGTCATAATAATCCGGCCACTCAGTGTATATAATAATCCGGCCACTCAGTGTATATAATAATCCGGCCACTCAGTGTAGTTTATAAAGATGGAGAACATATCTTACCCTGTACACACCGGCTGCATCCAGGATGGGAAGGAAATTATGGCTGGCATGTTTCAGAGACTCTCGACAGATCACACAACCCAGGTCTCCATCGTCCTTACAAAACAGCTTCAGCCTTTCGTCATGCACAAGACAGTTCTCAGTGGGTTGGACCTTTTCTTTTGCCGGAGTTGAAATCGCAGCAGGCGCACCAACGGTCTTCTTCACCAGGTTAGCCAAGATACGGTTGTTGGTGTATCTTTTCTCGGTTATGACTTCCTTGCAGTCGGGGCAGGTGAAGGATTCCTTGCCCTGCCAGGCCTCGTCGATGCAGCTGCGGCAGAAGTTGTGGCCGCATTCGACCACGACGGGATCCTTGAAGAGCTTGCTGCACAGCAGGCAGGACAGAT
>NW_017308912.1:24586-33490 GCF_000935625.1 Nanorana parkeri | reverse complement strand
GAGAGGCATTTGCAAACAGATGAACATTCATAACAATGGTAAAAAACCGATAGCGCCAGAGGTGACCACTCCACTAAAGAGGTAAATGTGCAGAAGTTCTACAGGTCGCTGCCCCACATCAGTCAGGGAGACTGATATCTATGGAAAAATCAGTGCAGACACCGATAACACTGAGTCTGTACATATCTGTATTTTGTCCCTTTGATTGGACAGAGGGCTCTGCGAGTCACAGTGGGCAAGGCGATCAGAGGACCGTTCGGTCCTATGCCAACTGTGTGATTTTTGATTGGCTGTTAGCCTCTATTTAA
Organism: Nanorana parkeri; assembly: GCF_000935625.1. Lineage (NCBI taxonomy): Eukaryota > Metazoa > Chordata > Amphibia > Anura > Dicroglossidae > Nanorana > Nanorana parkeri. The sequence continues at coordinate 33,182 of NW_017308912.1, read as the reverse complement.
AAGGAGAACTATGGGGTCAGGGCTTTTCCCCCATAGTTTTCCTCAGGGTAACGGGAGAACAAACTAGCGTCCTCCCGTCACCCTAAGCTCAGTATATAGGGAGCTGTAGCTCGAGGTATACTGAGACGCCGCCGCTGAAGCGGATCCCGACAATTCTGTCTGGATCCAGCCAGCTGCGCGAGTGACAGCTGGCTCTGCCTATCTATAGGCAGAGCCAGCTGTACCCGCCCCCTCCAGTTCCGCCAGTCAGCGCTGGAGGATCGGAGGGGGGAATCCAGCCACTCCCCTGTCACGGCAGAAAGCCGTGACATGATCGAGAAGTGAGCGAACGCCGGTATGTGTTCGCTCACTTCCCGATCTACTGGAGGGCCGGAGGTTTGCTACCCCTGCTTTAAACGCTTTTACTGCTCATCAGTTTAGTGTTAATGTATAATGGGCCAAAAATTATGACGCTCACTCCGACGTTCGCGGCGATATGTAATCATTTGCGCATGTAGGCGCACCCAACGTATGTTGGCGTGTGTATGTGTGGGGGCGGGGGACTTAAAAAATGTGTTTTTTTTATTACTTTTTTTTTTTTACACTCAATGATATTGCTATCACATGGGGGTCCTATGTGATAGCCAATTTACTTGACAGGTCCTCTTTATGGACACCTCAGGGGTCTACAAGACCTCCATCACCTAGGGACCCCTAAAGAAGCAGACATGTGCTTCATCAGTTTCTCTCTGGTTTCTGAAGCTGGAGAGTGACAGCAGAATGCGGAAGTGATCTAACATACATCACTTCCTGCATTCAGGGACTGGAGAGGTCAGAGGGAGATTGTGTACTGATCTCCCTTTGATCTCCTGTCACAGAGCAGCCGTGCTGGTCCCGGGCCGCAGCAGGCAGAGCGGATCTTGGGATACGCAACGGCAGTGCCAGCTGCTGCTAATACAAGCGATCGGGCGTCTCTACAGATCACTTGCCCCTAATACAAGCGATCGGGCGTCTCTGGAGACGCCCGATCGCTTGAAAGTAAAGCTCCCAGCCAGCCGTTTAATTACAATGGCCGGCCGGGAAGCTACCAGACCGGGCTCCGGCGTCCTCTCGTCACAGACAAGAGGACGAGCGGATTTTTTAAGCCCTGACAGTTACTAACATTGGCCCTAAAGATAACGTCCGTGCACTAGTAAGCAGCAAATGCCAGCAAAAGTGATCCATGGCAATGAAAGGGAATAGCTGCGAGTTGGACAATGACACTACACATCAAGAGGAGAGGGGCTAGATGATGATTGAAGTCGTTCAGAGGGGAAATGAAGGCAAATTCAAGATAGCTGCAACTTTAAAAAGGAGAATTATGAGGCGAGTATCATAATCTGAGCCGACCTGTGACACGTCGGCTCAGTAGATCGGGAAGTGAGCGAACACATACCGGCGCTCGCTCAGTTCTCGATCATGTCCCTGCCGAGAGCAGTGACCGTCACTCACCACTCCCCGCAGGGATTCCCCCCCCTTCCCTATCCTCCAGCGCTGACTAGTGGAACGGACTGGGGGAAAGTACAGCTGGTTCCGATTCTAGCCTGCTTGCAATATACTGAGCTTTGGGTGACGGGAGGACGCTAGTTTGTGTAGTCCCGTTACCCTAGGGAGAACTATGGGGGAAGAGCCCTAACCCCATAGTTCTCCTTTAAAGGATTATATTGTAGAGCACGGGAGCATAATCAGTTTCAACAGAGGAGAGGTTGAAAACACTTGCTTCAAGTGTGAGGTAAAGCTGAAGCTCAGACAAGAGGGGGAAAAAAAACATAGCTAGGAGGACCAATCACCAATATGTTACACTCCATCTCCTCTTTTGAATTGTCCCCGCTGGCAAGAAAACGGCTTCGTGTCCCCCAATTTCTGAAGAAAACGACATTAAATCTCAGGGAGAAGTCGACCAATTTATTTGTATTTTGTTCTAGTCAAAGCGGACTCGTCACACTGAACCTCAGGCTCTAAAGCCGTCCGATCTGCTGCCTCCGTTTAGGGCAGATGAGTCACTCAAAAAACACTCATAAAGGTCTATGAGGATCATAGGAGATCGAGGTTCTGGATTCACGTTACCTTCGCTTGAGGTTCGTCCTCTTCAATTGTCTCCTCATGGAGAGAGTTTTCATTTTCAGGCGTTTCCTCGTTTGTTTCATTTAATTCGTCGTCCTCCTCTTTCTCCTTCTCCTCTTCTTCTTCTTCTTCCTCCTCCACTGGCTTGATCAGCACCAACCGGGTTTTGTCCACCCATTCATTGTGGCGAGCGTTCACTGGAAAGTTTAGATCATTTCAAGTTAAAATGAGGCGAGAAGGAAGAGGCTAAAAAAACTACAAAGCCTGACCTCGGGGATAAATCTCACAAAGTTACAGCGACACTAAACTCCGGAGGTAAATCTTAAAAATACATCCAAGTCCCCAAAACTCTGAACAACAACGCACAGGGCTTGAAAAATTTTTGTGCGTCTCACCAGTCAGCATGACCGGACGATGGGTGGAACCCGTTTAAGGGATTAGGTGTGGGGAACTGGCTGGGATCAATGTTTTCATGGGTGAAGCGAGTTGGGGCGTTCATGGTCATTATATTGTTTTTTTTTTGCTTATAATTAAAATTTTCGTGTTCGATGAATCAAATTTTCTTTCAATCGATTAATTTCGATTAATTATAACGCACATACAGATCCAACTACATTGGCCTATACACATACAGCACAGCAATGAAGTCATAAAATGAACTAGGATCACAGTAATCCAGCACGTTATTAATCTCACGTGCCCCACTCAATATGGCCGCCGCTTGAGTGGGGCAACTCAGAATAATAACGTGCTGGATTACTGTGATCCTAGTTCATTGTATGACTTCATTGCTGTGCTGTATGTGTATAGGCCAATGCTGTGCTGTATGTGTATAGGCCAATGCCTTGGCTGGCGCTTGTGCAGAAAGTTTCTTGGGCAAACTCACCGGCCCAAGCGGCTCCGTCGGCTAACAAAGGGAAGGGGGAGGAGTCCGTTGACATCACGGACATCGACGTCACCGGACTCCTCCCCCTTCCTTAGCCGTCATGGACAGCGACGTCACCGGACTCCTCCCCCCTTCCCTTGCCGACGGAGCCACTTGGGAAAGGGGTGAGGAGTCCGGTGACGTCGATGTCCATGACGTCGCCGGATTGCCGACGAGAGGCGAGGATTTTCATGAGCGATCAGAATAATTTTAAAAATCAAAAAAAGTTTAACGATAAACTCGAGAAATGAATCTTTAATTTCCACAGCCCTACTTATAATATATCTCTTCATACGATGTTGCCGCTGCCTGTATAATAAAGCTATCCGGGGTTACCAGGAGGTAGGCGGATGATAGATTACAGTTGTGATCTAAGAGGGGAATGTTAGGTGTAGAGTTGCCTTTTATGTGTTATGTCAGCTATATGTTGAAACGGTCTAAGCAAGTAATATTCTTATATGAACAATATAAACACATTTAGATTACGCGTACGTGTCAGCAGTTTGAGCATTTCCTCTTTCCATGCTGTGTACGTGATTGCCCGTGTATATAAACTGCGCCTTTTCCATAATAAACTCGAACATGATTAGACTTACAAACTGTGTGTGTCTAGGATTGCTTCCCGGAGCTCTGTAATAAGGACTTCTCTGGTGTGTCCGGTTCTGAGTGCTCTTCAAATTAACCCCTTACACCTTGCAATTTATGTGAACATATGTTGGGGGACAGATAGAGCTTTCTTTTGGGGGTATGAAATCACCACCACCGGGGGGGGAGGGGTCGTTTTATTTTTTTCCTATATAATGAAAAAAGTACCGTAAATTTCCACAAAAAAAAAAAGTTTCCACAAGTTATGTTATAAAACATCTGTTCTTACCCATATTTTTGGTAAAATATAAAAGATCGGGTCACGTCGGGTAAATACACACCAAACATGTCAAGCCTTAGCCCTCGTTCACACCTGAACGTTTTGTAGCGCGTTCTACGCTCGACGAACGCTCTACAAAACGCTCAAAAATATAAATCCCATTGTATTCAATGGTCTCGTTCCCACCTAGGCGTATTTCCGCCCGTCCCTAACACGCTACAAAACGGCCCACGCCTGAAAAGGTCCAGGTACTACTTTGGGCCGTTTTGTTGCGCGTTTCCATTGGGATACAGCCAAGTAGCCTTCGGAAACGCGCAAAGGTCGCACAACTTTTTTAGCGCGAATCGCGAGATGAATCGGTGAGATTGAAACCAAATTGTGAAACCTCATCTGAGCAGTCTAAGGCTCTGTTCACACCTAGGCTATCGAACATGTGCGTTTGGCGCGCGTTTCCTGAAGCGCGCTTTTACCGCGATTCGCGGTAAAAAAAAACCGGGACAAACGTGCATTTCTGATGGCTACTTGGCTGTATCCCAATGGAAACGCGGGAAAAAAACGCTGCAAAGAAGCTCATGTACCTTTTCGGGCATAGGCTGTTTTGTAGCGCGTTCAGACGGGCTGAAATACAGCAAGGTGTGAACCATACCCATAGAAAACAATGGGATTTTCATGTTTGAGCGTTATGTAGAGCGTTGAACGCGCTACAAAATGTACAGGTGTGAACCAGGCCTAAAGGAGCTATGGAAGAGTCCCATAACCCTTCTCAGCACTCCATCCTTATTCAAGTGGGATAAAGCTAAAGCATATCCGCTTACATGTTCGGTTTTAACCGTCGAGGGGAAAAAAGGGCCTCCAGAGATAAGGTAAAACCAATATAGATAACAGTGCTGCCCCAGAGGTAGGAACCCCAAGCATGTCTGGAGGTGTCCACCAGTGCTGTTAGAATGGTCAATCACCTGTGTAGCCAATCCATCCAGGTGAATTGAAATTCCCTGGACAAAAACTCCCTAGTAGCGATATAACCCTATTACTCCTGCCAAAGGTAGCACAGGCTTCAGCTATAGTATAGATGCTGTACAAGGATCTCCATGCGTTGGTTCTCATCACAGCAACAGGGCTATGGTATACACAATTATTCGACGATTTGTCGTATGCCGAATACATAGAGCCTTTCTGGTTTAATGCTCGAGGGAAATCAATGCTTTCATTATACAGGGCAATATATAATGGTGCAATCCCATGTCAGGAATCGCCCAGCTTGTCTGGAGATTATCTCCAGTGCAGAAAGCAAGCTCACTCACTCACCTGTGGAGCAGCCCCACCCAGGTGAAATTGAAAAATGAGGAACCTCAACCTATACCCAATAACAGAGCCTTATCAGGATTAACCCTAGTGGAAAAAGCAAAGCTCTTGCAACATAAGGGCAAAGAATATAACTGTGCAACCTAATTGGCAGTAATTGCTCCAGATTGACTGGAGGTTCCCCCCTGTGCATACAGCAAGGCCATTCACCTGTGGAGCAGCCCCCACCCAGGTGACAAACAAGACTTTTGCAGCATAGGGAAAAAACATATCAGTGCAGCCTAATTAGCAGTAATCGCTCCAGATTGACTGGAGGTTACCACCTGTGCAGACAGCAAGGTCATTCACCTGTGCAGTACTCACCCCCAGGTAAAATGGCCTATCTGCAAAGCCTGTAAATTACACCTTTGTCTGCTTCTCCAGGTAAAACGGGGTGATTCAGTCTCCACCCCAATACCTCCTCTGCCCAGTACATTGTCTGCAGGCACACCGCAATACCTCCACCAGAGTGTTGGCCCTGCAGTCTCAGGATTTCTATGACACTGACGCTGCAATGAATACCTTCCAGTACAAGGTGTACATTAGAGGGGAGAGCGCAGCCAAAGTCCAGAAAAAGCAGGTGAACAGCCAGGCTGTCCTAAATAAGATACTGCCTGGATCCATCCCCAGTAACTGGGGAGCGAGATCCTGTCTGTGTGAGGGAGATATGACCATAAACACTGCCTCCCATGCATGCCCCTCTTTGGCGATACACAGATCTGGCAGAAAAGCTTGGCCCGGAAAGAAAAACAATTTGTCAATGCAGGAAGCACTCTTAGGGTGTTTTGGCTTCTGCTGGCAGGGGCTTATCCTCTGAGGCCTATACTTATGCCAAAAAAGGGAAGGGCTCAGAGCCTGCCACCCGAGACCAAGCTGCACCCCCCTGGGGAAAGACCCATTGGGAGGTGCATCAAGTAAGCCAACTACCCCTTGCCCCACCGAAGTAGGCCCCCAGAGCAAGAAGGGTACAGGTAGGGGGGACTTGTCAATTGTAGACCTGCCTACCTTGGAGCTGGCGCTTTGAACCCCCAGAATGGGAGAAGCAGCCTGTGATAAAGAGTCCAACGGTGTGCATCACCCTTCCCGTTTGGACTCACGCTCCTGCCCCACTCCTGGCGCTCCAAAGCACATTATTCGTGTCCTGCTGTGATCCAGCTCTACTGCCGCCAGAGAGCCCATCAGGTCATCCGTCAATTCCTGTAGCAGGACACTCCGGGGGACTCCATCTGGAGACACTACGCCAGCGAGGATGGTTGCCATCTCCTTCCATTATCGAGGGGAACCTCTGGGCAAACATTTTTTGTAAGGACTCTGGGGGAATCAGTCCTGGGAAAAGTCCTGTGCATGAGACCCTACAGGTCCACTGTCCTGCGAGTGAGAGCAGCATGCCTCAGGAGGCCCCTGCTATCTAGCATGATAGGCCTGGAGTAAAATAACAAACGTTGCAATGCTCCTGTTCGGCCGGAGGAAACACAAAATACTGAGGTGGTTAGGAGGGACCGCCCTTTTTATTCTAATTGTGGATGATGTGTTTCCTGTTTCAGGTGGGAGGATCCCATCTCTCAGAGGCTGCCCTGGACGATGACTGGGGAAAAACGCGCGACAGACGCGCATATGCAATACGCCTAGGTGTGAACGAGACCTAAAAGTTGTGTGCGCCCGCAAAATCGCAATAAAACTACCACACCCAAAATTGGCCATAGGCAATGCTTTAAACGCTTTTATTGCTCATCAGTTGATTAAGGGCCCTAAAATTATTGCTCACACTCCGACGTTCGCGGCGATATGTAACATGTGCGGCACATTAGGCGCAATCGTCGTTTTCGCATGTAGGCGCACCCGATGCAATTTTTTGTTTTTTTAATGCATTTTTTGTTTTTACACAACTTTATTGCCATCACATTAGGGGGGCTAAGAAGTCTCACATAGGGGGGCTAAGAAGTCCCCTATGCGATAGCCAATTTACATGACAGGTCCTCTTTATGGAGACATCAGGGGTCTTTAAGCCCCCTGTCATCCAGGGACCCCCAGAGAAGCTGTTGAGGCAGAGATGTGCTTCATCGCTTCTGTAGCTGGAGAGAGACACTGAATGCAGGAAGTGATGTAATATACATCACTTCCTGCATTCCGGGACTGAGAGCAGATCAAAAGGGAGTTTGTGTACTGATCTTTCTTTGATCTCCTGTCACAGAGCAGCTGTGCCGGTCCCGGCCGCATCGGGCGCAGTGGATCTCGGGCCAGGCAACGGCATTGATAGGTGCTCCTATACAAGCAATCGGGCGTCTCTAGAGACGCCCGATCGCTTGAATGTAAAGCTCCCGGCCAGCCATGTAATTACAACAGCCAGCCGGGAAGCTGCTCGTCGGGCTCCACCATCGAGTGGATTTTTTCAAGCCCTGACAATGTCTCTTATTTGTGTATCACTCGGCTGTAGATCCTCCAATCATCTCTGAATTGGTGCTGACACTGTCCTTCCTTCTGGAGGGGGGCTACGTCTGTTCCCCATGGCCCCTGTGTGCGTTGTAAAGTAGTCACCACTCCAAGCTCACTCCCGGGATGGACTACAATCTCAATACAAATCAGAAAACTAAAACATGAGATTGTAGTCGCGACCCAAGTCCCACTGCAATGCACCGCACAATATTGCGGTACTGCGCGTTCCGGTGCGGGTGATCGAACTGTGGGTGGGAGGTGTATTTGGGGTACCATTCAAATGAATGGCAACGCAACATACCTGCCACACCAGAACGTGTAGTAGGTTTGATTGCGTGGTACAGTGCGTTACTCTGGTCCAGACACCTCTACAGGACACATGAGGGAGCTGTAAGCAATGCACGTATGGATGGAGCTCCCTGGCGGCCATAGCCCCATCCTATCCCACCTCAAGCTGACACTTGATGCCGGGCAGCATATTCTGAATGGCAGCTTGGCGCGAGAACAGCGCTAGGGGAGGCTGAGGAGCCTCTCACCTAGAAAAGTGGAAGGCACGTGGGGACACACTGAACACTGGGGGGGGGGCGAAGTTTGGCTATCCCTGGTGTAGACATTAAAAGGGAGCACGGTGCTGGAAAATAAAAAAGTCTTGCTTCTCAGTCCGGCGCTACGGACGGAGATTTTACTTACAGCCAACGTAGTGGACGTAGAATTCCTCCCTTCCGGCCCGCTTGTTCATTCTGGTCTTCACCACCTTCGCATCATCTACAAAAAGACGGGAAACAAATGAGGATTATTCGGGCTCATTATGCTCATAAAAAGGTTCGCGGAGGGTATAGAAGTTTGATTAGATTAGAGTTACATAAATATATACTAGAGGTGCACCGAAATGGAAAGTTCAAACACGAAACGAAACCAAGATAAAAAAATTGTCAGGCCAAAAACCGAAA
>NW_017308912.1:23912-24569 GCF_000935625.1 Nanorana parkeri | reverse complement strand
TTCATTTATTTTTAATAAAACTTTAACATTTTTTTAATATTTATTTTTATTCATTAATTCATTTTTTGTTAAATATTTTTACTTTACCTTTAGGGGCTTTGGGGAAATATTAGGGATCTAAACAGACCCCTGATATTTCCCTTTTAATCTTTTTTTCTGCAGCCCATGTTATAAGAACAGGAATCCTCTATACTGAGTGTTCCTGATCATTGATAACATGAGGACAGAGTATGTTTACTATAACCACAATCATGAATGAACATGAGGTGATGTAGATCACTTCCCATTCATTCATAATTGGGGATATAGTAACCATACTCTGTCCTCAATTATCTACAAACACTCAGCTATCACATGACTGCTTGTACCCACTCTCCATCCTGACACGCTCTCACAGGAGGCTGAGCGAGCGGTGCGGGGAGGAGAGCTCCGCCTCCTGTGAGTGCAGGCTGTCTGTGTGGAAGGAATGTGATAGGCGGCTGAGTGGTGTGGAAGGAGAGACGCCGGCCGCTCACAGCACTCTCCTCCCGCAGCCAGCTGTCACTTTCTCTCCTCCCGCTGGGACACAGAGCAGCGCCCAGCGGGGAGGAGAGAAAGAATGGATGCGCCAATGTATCGGCAGGAAAATGGCACTTTCGGCATTTAGCCAAAAGTGCC
>NW_017308912.1:22647-23882 GCF_000935625.1 Nanorana parkeri | reverse complement strand
ATACATATATACATATATACACACACATATACATACACACACAATGTATATATACACTACATGTAATCTAGTTTATATCATACACAGGGAGGGTAATGAAAATGGCGACTGAAGAAATAAAATAAGAAAATAAAAATGGCGCCGGCAAAAGAGTGCGTTGATCTTTGTCAGACATCTTCCTCCAAGGACAGTAGAAAATATATATAGAGTCCCATCATGGCCGGTGCAGACCGGAATGATCTGGGACATGCGTCCCGGGATCTTGTGCAGTTGCGCACAATTGCAGGCAGCAATTGCCACGCGGCCCTATTGATTTCAACGTGGAACATCCGCGCAGCAATCGCAGAAAAAAGTAAACTTTCCTTTTTGGGTTGTTTTTTTTTGCAATACACGACGCTCAGCTGTTTCAGCTGCACGGGTGGAATGCCGCACGATCTGCCCGGTGCGACTAGTGTGCCATTAGAAAGTAATGGCACCCACAGCGCGATAGTCGGAGATGGGCGACTCCGTGACCGCAATCCGCGCAGTATCGTCCAGGTGTGCACCGGCCCTAAATCAGACTCTCAACCAGGGTGACAGCACACGGAGGTGCCTTGTGGCTTCCTCAGGGGTGCCTCAAAAGTTTCTGATGGGGAGACTCTTGATGTAAAAGGGGGGGAATTGTAAAATGAAGGGGGGCTCCTGACGAGGTTTTTAAAGTTGTCCTGGCAGGAATACCAGACCTCGCAAAAAAACAGGAACAGAGACTTGTGTCCTTGACATGATTACGATTTATTCCACATATGTACCTATTTGGGAGTATTTGTCCCCTTATCAGATACCCACACACAGAGGCTGCCAAAAACAGGAGATTCCTAAAAGGCCTGAAACCCGCAGACTGAGATTAATTATATATTTTGCAGAGGCTGCAAAAATAAAAACTTAATTTCTACAAAACTTGGGACTCATGTATAACAAAATGTAGTCTTTAGCTTAAAGGAGAATCCCCCCCCCCCTCATAGTTCTATTTTAACCAACTCTTCCACCTCATTATACAAAGGGGAGGCTTGCAATGCAAAGGGGAGGCTTGAGATGCGCAGCTGCTTCCTAATTTGAAGGGAGAATTTCGATGCAAAGGATGGAACCCCACTTTTTAATGTGCCCTTGCATGGGGGTACCCCCTTACATGTTACACTGGGATGCCATGAGATTTTGCATACTTTTTAAGAGTGCCGCGACTTAAAAAAAAAAAAAAA
>NW_017308912.1:21573-22584 GCF_000935625.1 Nanorana parkeri | reverse complement strand
TCACCACCTCCACTACATCTATGGAAGGAGCTTTGGTGGTCTTCCAGGCCCCTCGGGTGTCTCTCTGCCCCCCCCAGACCCGCCTCTGTACATACATTGTGACTATCATAAGACAAACTGTTCAGCGTATCAAACACAAAGTCCAGCGTATGCGAGTCCCGACAAGGGCCTGTGCCCCGAGTCCCGATGAATTTTGATGTTGGACACGGATGTTGTCTTCTGTCTATCTCTCAATACATCCGCATTCTACTGGTATACTATTCTAACAATACCAGGTTCATCTCCAAGACAGAAAGAACAAGGACATTGCACCGGCGTCGAACAATGTATCTTATTTGTGTATCACTCGGCTGTAGATCCTCCAATCATCTCTGACACTGTCCTTCCTTCTGGAGGGGGGCTACGTCTGTTCCTCATGTTCCCTGTATGTTGTAAAGTAGTCAGAAAGGGGCCTATACTCCGGGTCATACGGCAACCGCATACAGAAGGGGCCTATACTCCGGGTCATACGGCAACCGCATACAGAAGGAGCCTATACTCCGGGTCATACGGCACCCGCATACAGAAGGGGCCTATACTCCGGGTCATACGGCACCCGCATACAGAAGGGGCCTATACTCAGAGGTTATACGGTACCCATACAGAAGGAGCCTATACTCTGGGTTATACGGTACCCATACAGAAGGAGCCTATACTCTGGGTTATACGGTACCCATACAGAAGGGGCCTATACTCTGGGTTATACGGCACCCATACAGAAGGGGCCTATACTCTGGGTTATACGGCACCCACATACAGAAGGGGCCTATACTCCGGGTTATACGGCACCCACATACAGAAGGGGCCTATACTCCGGGATATACGGTACTCATACAGAAGGAGCCTATACTCTGGGTTATAAGGTACCCGCATACAGAAGGGGCCTATACTCCGGGTCATACGGCACCCGCATACAGAAGGGGCCTATACTCCGGGTCATACGGCACCCGCATACAGAAGGGGCCTATACTC
>NW_017308912.1:18974-21439 GCF_000935625.1 Nanorana parkeri | reverse complement strand
GCGTATACTCTCGGGGATATGCGGCACGCATACAGAAGGGGCCTATACTCTGGGTTATACGGCACCCACATACAGAAGGGGCCTATACTCCGGGTTATACGGCACCCACATACAGAAGGGGCCTATACTCCGGGATATACGGTACTCATACAGAAGGAGCCTATACTCTGGGTTATAAGGTACCCGCATACAGAAGGGGCCTATACTCCGGGTCATACGGCACCCGCATACAGAAGGAGCCTATACTCTGGGTTATACGGCACCCGCATACAGAAGGAGCCTATACTCTGGGTTATACGGCACCCGCATACAGAAGGAGCCTATACTCTGGGTTATACGGCACCCGCATACAGAAGGAGCCTATACTCTGGGTTATACGGCACCCGCATACAGAAGGAGCCTATACTCTGGGTTATACGGCACCCGCATACAGAAGGAGCCTATACTCTGGGTTATACGGCACCCGCATACAGAAGGAGCCTATACTCTGGGTTATACGGCACCCGCATACAGAAGGAGCCTATACTCTGGGTTATACGGCACCCGCATACAGAAGGAGCCTATACTCTGGGTTATACGGCACCCGCATACAGAAGGAGCCTATACTCTGGGTTATACGGCACCCGCATACGGAAGGGGCCTATACTCCGGGATATACAATACTCATACAGAAGGAGCCTATACTCAGGGGTTATACGGTACCCATACAGAAGGAGCCTATACTCTGGGTTATAACGGCACCCGATACGGAAGGGGTCAGAAGGGGCCTATACTCCGGGGCATACGGCACCCGCATACAGAAGGGGCCTATACTCCGGGTCATACGGCACCCGCATACAGAAGGGGCCTATACTCAGGGGTTATACGGTACCCATACAGAAGGAGCCTATACTCTGGGTTATACGGTACCCATACAGAAGGAGCCTATACTCTGGGTTATACGGCACCCGCATACAGAAGGGGCCTATACTCCGGGTCATACGGCACCCGCATACAGAAGGGGCCTATACTCCGGGTTATACAGCACCCGCATACAGAAGGGGCCTATACTCCGGGATATACAATACTCATACAGAAGGAGCCTATACTCAGGGGTTATACGGTACCCATACAGAAGGAGCCTATACTCTGGGTTATACGGCACCCGCATACGGAAGGGGCCTATACTCCGGGTTATACGGCACCCGCATACAGAAGGGGCCTATACTCCGGGATATACAATACTCATACAGAAGGAGCCTATACTCTGGGTTATAAGGTACCCGCATACAGAAGGGGCCTATACTCCGGGTCATACGGCACCCGCATACAGAAGGGGCCTATACTCCGGGTCATACGGCACCCATACAGAAGGAGCCTATACTCCGGGTCATACGGCACACGCATACAGAAGGGGCCTATACTCCGGGTTATACGGCACCCGCATACAGAAGGGGCCTATACTCCGGGTTATACGGTACCCATACAGAAGGAGCCTATACGGCACCCACATACAGAAGAGGCCTATACTCCGGGTTATATGGTACCCATACAGAAGGGACCTATACTCCAGGTTATACGGTACCCATACAGAAGGGACGTATACTCCGGGATATATGGTACACACATGTAAGGGGCGTATACTCTGGTATATACGGTAGCCAGTATATAATGGGAGGGATAGGTACAGCAGGACTACAACAACTAATCAATTAAATTGATAATCAATAAGTGGAGAAGAGCGCTGCAGCCGATGCCCTGTGTGGAGTAGGGGCCGATGTGCCTCTGCATTGCCCCGGTGCTGCCGACGGTAGAAGGCCGGTGTCAAGTCTCATCCAGCCTGCTATTGGTGATTTTGAATTTTAATAGCCAATAGCAGGCTGGCCATTGCTCCCGGCCGCTGTATGCTGCGTTTACATTCAGCTGCCATTCCCAGTGAAGGTGGAAAGGTGACACTGGGGGTCTAATAGACCATAAAGAGAACCTATCACCTCTAGGGTGCTGTCACACAGGGGGCCACGTTTGGGGCACCGTTGAAATGAGCTGCACTGCCACGCACCTCCCACCAGGAGATATTGTTCAGCCGAAATCTAAAATGACTTTTTTCCTTTAATTTTTATATTGCGAGCGCCCGGCGTTGGGACAGCTCAGGCCGGGATGGACGGCTGCCGGGGACAAGACTCCGCTGGCGGCAGCCCAATGTACATACAGCAAGCAGGGGGGCCGATCCAATATCAGGCTGACTATAAGACCCAGCAAAACAAACGACAAACGCACGCAACAATTTGTCACCAGTTATACAGTAAGGTGCACACGAAATGGGCTTTGAACAGTAAAACAGTAGAAAGGCATCATGGCACACTCACAAACCAGCATGTAAAACAACTTGTCTCACCACTAAGGATAATGACTTGGTAGAAGACGTGTATCCAAACCTCTGTCATTGTCCTTAGTGGTGAGACAAGTTGTTTTACATGCTGGTTTGT
>NW_017308912.1:13940-18932 GCF_000935625.1 Nanorana parkeri | reverse complement strand
GTGATAGGTTGGGTATATGTGTATACGGTAGGGGGGTATATATATATATTACATAGTATACGGTAGGGGGTACTCACGGTAGGTGCCGTCCTGCCTCTTACAGGAGTAGGTGACCCCCAGCTCTACGGTGAACTCCTCCTGCTCCTCATCCTCCTCCATGCTCTCCTCTCTGTCGCTGCCCGTCTCCTCCTGGGCTGCAGGCACCTCCATCTTCTCGGAGTCGCTCGTCTTGGCTACGGCGGCCATGGCGGTCGGTCACGTGGGGGGTCGAGAAGAAGAGCGGGAAAGCTGCGCGATAACCGGGGTGCTTAAAAACAAAGTCGGCTCCGGGACGGCCTGGAAACCGTTCGGGGTCTTGCGAAAATCCAACGCGTGTCTGGAAAAAAAGAGAGGGGGGCAGGACCAGCGTGCCTTCCACCGATCTCAGCTATGGAAGCGGAAGCTGCCTTCCACCACAAACACCGGAAGTGATATCACGTGGGGGCGGAGAAAGTGGTTGGGGGCTGAGAGGTAGCCGGAAGTGATGTCAGGAAGGAAGTGGACAGGAGCACAAAATTAGTTCTCAGGAAACCGGAGAAGATGTAAACGTGAACATTGTCTCGGTTCATCTCGGGGGTAACAAGGGGTACAAGGTAAGGGTAGGTATTCACTATCAATTTGCTGCGAGGGGCGCCTAAGGCAGCCTCTTGCCTCTGTGGTGATAGAACACAGTAAAAAAAAAGTCTCCACTGCAGGGCGCCGCCATTTTGTTGGAGACCACAAGAATGCTTGTTTAGAAATAGCAGCATTCTCATGATCAAATAAGACTTTATCAGGGTGCTGCTGCTCTTTGATTGTTTTCAGCAGGCTGGGAGTGTTCTGCCATTGTGGTGGGTGTCGTGTTGCCTTAATCACACCGGAATGGGAGAGATTTTCACTTTAAACAGATTCGCTATTAAAGCAGAACTCCGGAATGTCTCAAGCTGTAACCTTGTAGTGAATCTGTTGTTCAATCTGTGGCTGCCCCCATGATGCTTGGTCCTGTGGCAGTGACCGCTCACCTGTCTCTCCCTCCACTCCAGCTGTGGTATTTCCTCAGCGTCCCCATGTTTATTAGATGTGATGATGTAACTTAGACCGTTGAAGCCCTGGGGAGAAGAGGCTGCTGGGGCCGGTCTTGCAGCCAGACAGGACAGAGGATCAAAATATCACCCTTTTTCAATCCTTTATACAGAAGGGTTCAAATAGGGGAAGGGAGGCACAGCACAAGAACTATGCTGACAGGAGGAGAAAGCAGGGAGATGAGCTCATCATTGTGCTTCTTCTCCTTTCACTGTCCAATCACAGGCAAGGGGTGGGTCCATGACAGCCTCGGCTCAGAGGAAGTTGGTTAAAGAAGAACTCTGGGGGGAAGTTACTATTAACCCTTGAAATGGGCCTACCCATGCACTTCAAGGGGTAACTGCTTGTTTGTGTCTATGGAGGAACTACAAGTCCTGCTGAGAAACCGCAAGACTCTCACAGCCACAGGCATTGCTTGCAGCGGCAGTCATGATGGGATTTGCACATCTGGCATGCTGAGGTTGGCTGTCCCTAAGATACTGTAAACAGAAAAGAAGGCTCTGAACGGCCTGTTATATGTAGACTTCCGTTCTATATAAGGGCTCGTTCACATGTACGTACGGCATGTACGCATGTAAAAAAGACCCGATCGCAGGAGGGACATGTGCTGCGTGTAATTGCGCACAGCAGCCTGTTCTTTCCTATGGGAGGATGAAGCTGCACACACCCGAACCTGCACATCCATGCGGGTCCAGGTGTCCGCACACAGCCCCACAGGGAGGAACAGGTGCAATTACATGCAGAACCGATACCTCACGCGATCGGGTCATGTTACAGGCGTGCATGCCTTACGGACTCGTTCACCCGTCTGAATGACACCTCACAGGGAACACTGCCTGATCTTCTTCAGATTATTCCTTTCCCCAAGAATCCTCCAGGATGGCTCTGATCGCCCACCTTGGATGTTAGTTGGAGAGACTCCATAACCTCTTCCTCGGCCGGTTCCTGAGGAAGGTGTCCCCCTAGTTGTCTGGATATTGCTGGGCTGGGTTGGAATCCTGATGTTGCAGCTTCCCGTACTTTCTTAAAGCTGAAGCTTAGTTTTGTTTTGTGTTCTGCGACCCCAGGAAGGTAACTCCCCTTCGTGGAAGTGTTCCCCGTGTCCTGCGATGATTTAAGAGATCCTCCCCAGGAGTGCCAGTAATACCCCCTACGGAGCTGATCTTGGCTCTGATGGGATAGGAAACTCCTAGGGTGAGGCTTCTGATGTGAAATAGGGGGACAGGTGAAAGGGGACTCGTGTGTGAGGGCGATCAAGTGAGGGGTACTCCTGATGTGATATAGGGGAACTTTAATGTGAAAGGAGCTTCTGATGTGAAGGAGAACTACAAGTTTGAGAGGGGGGCCTCTGATGTGATGGGGGGCACAGGTGTTCTTGCATGCCCCCCTTAAAATCCATACAAGACCCCCTAGTTTAGAAAATTATCTGGTATAGATTCTCTAAGGGCCACATGCCAGGTTTACCATTGGTGTTAGATTGGGGTGCTTCAAGACTTTGCATACTCTTATAAGGGGCCGTGATGCTCTAGTCCCTTGGTTCTCAACTAGTGAGTCGCGACCCAAAATGATTGCCACCAGTCCGGACGGTTCCATTTCTCTCCTGGAGGAGGGGTGTTCCAGGTGAGGGGCCCTGGGCAGAGGCGGGTATAGTATTGTCCCTCTCCCCATTGTGGGTAGTCCAGCTCCGGTCTCCCCCACTCTTAGTACAGCCACCCCCGTGGCTCTTCATTCCGCTTTGGAGGCTGGCAGCACTCAAGTGTATGTGCACGCTGCTTCCCCTTGGCCCCTCCATGGGAGGCCACTGACTGCAGCATTGAGCTCTTCTCGATTGCCCGCCTTCTTTCCCCGAGGCTGGCCGTGGAAGCTGAGCCCAGGGGAGAAAGTCACTATGGGGGAGGACTATCATTGTCACGGGGGGCGGGGAGAGGATGGTAGTCTGTCACTGGGGTCCCTGTGTTGGGGCTGAGGTTGGAATTCATTTTTAATGTGGGGGTTCTGGGGCATATATACACAATGGAACACTGCACAAGTTGTTTTGTGGAATAAATTAATGTTTTCGGACATTAAATTATTGTTGGGTCGCAACTTCATGACCAAAAGGGGCAAACATGGGTCCTGAGGTTACACCACTGCTCTAATGAACTGTCCTGGAGAACAATGGAGGAAAGCTAATATGCTGTTGACCCGGCCGGTAAGTCTGATTTCTCTATTTCCTCTTACAGACCAAGCTGTCCAGCAACAGTGTCAGAGTGTTTACACAAACCATTCAACACTAGCAGGGGAGCTCACAATGGAGAACAGAACTGCTGCAGGGCGACCACAGGTAATACCAGTGACCATCTTGTGCCCCTTTGCCTTTTTTGTAGCCACCACTTCCAGAGTTCATCTCCTCCGAGTGGGAACGATGCATCAAAAACCAAAAAGGTAAGGCTCACATGGACAGAAAAGACAGACATAGTTACATAGTATTTGAGGTTGAATAAAGACATTAGTCCATCAAGTCCAACCTATTAGGATCTCATTCTAGGAGTACCCGTACCCCTGTATATTACGGTCCCTTAAGAAATCGTCCAAAAGTTTCTTGAACAATTCCACATTATTTGCTGAAATCACCGCCTGTGGCAGTGAGTTCCAGACCCTAACTGATCTTACTGTGAAGAACCCCCTTCGCACCTTGTGCTGGAATTTTTTTTCCACCAATTTTAGGTTATGGCCTCTAGTTTTTGTAACGGAGTTAATTTTAAACAGTTTATCGCTAATGTTGCTACCACCATTAAACATTTTGTACATGGAAATCATATCCCCCCTTAATCTCCTCACCTCTAATGTGAACATGTTTAAATTTAGTAGCCTCGTCTCGTAGCTCTGGTCCTCCATACCCCTAATTAGTTTGGTTGCCCTTCGCTGGACTTTTTCCAACTCAAGGACATCTTTTCTTAGTACTGGTGACCAGAACTGGACCGCGTACTCCAGATGAGGTCGAACCAATGATCTATAAAGTGGCAAAATTATAGACTTGTCCCTGCAATACATCCCCTTTTTAATACAGGACAAGACCCTGTAAGACAGACACACGGGGTACTTTGATTTAAACAATTTATTAAAGAATCTAAACAATAATAAAAAAGCACAAAAACATGAACAGCAACATTAGCTTCGTCTAAACATCTCAACTGAATGAACTTTATTAAAACAAAACAATTGGAAAAATTACAGAAAATATCGCCGGCTGGATTTTTTTTTTTTAACTCATTTTATATTACTCATGAACAAGACGCAAGGGCTCGGCGTTGCGCCCAGACTCGTGCAGGAATGGAGACAGATAGGGGTACAGCTTCTCGGTGAAGGTGGCGCTGAAGGTGTAGATGGCGGTCATGTCATCGGCATTGTAGAAGGATATCTGGCCTCCTTCGTAATCCACATACACGCCGATTCGCTTCGGTTTGGAGTTGAGGGTCAGGTTTTTGGATGGAGACTCCAGGGCCTTGTAGGAGTTGCCGTTCCTCAGCCAGATGGCCCAGTAGCCGTTCTTGGGGTTCAGCTTGATCTTACCCTTGCGGTTGCTGGACTCACTGGCCATGCCGACGTCCCAAGCGGTCTTGTCTCCCACATCCACCTCCCAGTAATGGCGGCCCGAGTCAAAGCCTTGAGACCCGAGCACGAGGATACACTGACTGAAACGCTTCGGATTGTCGGGGAGAGGAAGCTTGACGTCACCATACTTGACGCTGGACAGACCATCGGACAGGATCAGATTGGGGTGGGCCGTGCTGGGATCCAGCAACATGGGAGTCAGATCTGCACAAGGGAAAACAAGAGTGTTTGAAAAAGCCGATCGATACCGGTAAACATTAACCCCCAACACTTTATATGTAACTTTTTAGATAAGAG
>NW_017308912.1:6937-13913 GCF_000935625.1 Nanorana parkeri | reverse complement strand
TCCCCCCCCCCCCACCCCTCAAGATTAGACATGCTTTGTATTTTCCTAAACAATGAAGTTATAGGGCCTGTTCACATGATATCAGGTCCTGATCAGGTGCGGATCTGCAGACGCAGTGATACTTGGTGAGTTTTTGATGCGTTCCAGTGGGGCTGTCAGTATGTTATCCACAGTGCGTTTGACGCGTTTTCGGACCGCTTCCTGACCGGACAAAATGTGACATGCAGTATTTTTCCTGCCGTAAGCCGAACGGACTGCGCACGTGAGAACTGTAGCCCATAAAACACACAGGGATACATTTTTAGTGCAGGAGCGTACGGATCTGGTCAGCACAGAAAACGGACGTCGTGTGAACAGGCCCATAAAGGCAGGGGTAGGCAACGTCAGGACTCCAGCTGTGGTGAAACTACAAATGCCATCATTCCTCTGCCTCTGGGAGTCATGCCTGTGGCTGTCAGGTTTGCAATGCCTCATGGGATTTGTAGTTCTGTAACAGCTGGAGTGCTGAGGTTGCCCCACCCCCATTATAAGGAATACAAAGTATTCACACGCAATCTCTCAAGTAGGACACTTGTGCTTTTTTTATTAGGCTTAAAATATAAACTTCTACAAATACACGATGCTAAACCAACAAATAAAACAGATCTAAAACGCAATGGTGACGTAAAGGAGTGCCAAGCCATATTTTCATAGGACTAAGACAACCTAATCCTGGTAAACAAAGGCGCGCACACACAATCTGGCAGGATGCAGTACAATATATCGTATAAGGGACGTTCATGCACATAGTCTAAATAAAAGAACAATGACCAAACCTTTAGTCGTCTTTTGGGTCACATGAGATTACTAATGTCCTCCTGCGACCCAAAACTCAGCATATAGAGGGCTATTGCCTGCTATATGCTGATGGTGCAGAGCACTGCAGCGGGGAAGGCTCCTAATAATGTTGGCATCAACCCGGCTACCTGACAGGTGACTCTCCCTCTCCAGAGCCAAAGCCAGCTGTGCCCGCCCACCCCCGTCTGTCCCTCCAATGAGCGCTGGATGATGAAGTGAGGGAGAGAGGAATCCCCGTGGGGAGCGGTGACTGATTGTCATTACTCTCTGCATGGAGAAGACAACGAGCTGAGCCATCAACGGTTTGTGATCGATCTATAGAGCCGATGTGTGGCAGCTTCAGTGTCACATGTTGTCTGAGGGGAGGAGTGCAATTCACTAAGGCCCCGTTCACACTGAGCGATTTATGATTTACTGAGCCTCATGAAACTTGTAGTTCCACAACAGCTTAAGTGCCAAGGTTGCCCACCCCTGAAATAGAAACATAGCTAGGCTAGTGCAGATTCAAAGTGGTGTCAGAGATGTAGGAGCTGAACTTACATGGAGTAACGAAGGATTTCATCTGCTTCCACAAAGAGAACTGAATAGGTCCCTTGAAGGTGCCCTGGCAAAGCTCCTTAGAGAGAAGGGTATTCCCAGAGGACGTGACATCTTTCTGCTGCTCCTGGCACCTGGTTATATAGAAGTGAGAGGCACATTACAAATCACACCCATCATTGTTTTGTTTATTTTGATCAAGAGGAGTTTAAAAAGGAAAAAAAAGACTTACTTGTCAATGAACGACTTGATGTCCTGCAGGAAATGAAGGGAAAAGAAAAAAAAAGTTATCATCAAGCATCATAATGGATATGGAATGCCCCAATGTTAAGTCGTGAAAGCTCCACTTACAGTCAGGAAAGAAATGGAGTCTGTGTCGTCCATTCGATCATTGGCCATTCCGATGGTCTGCTGGATGTTGTCTCGGTTCTCCTGCATCTTCACCAGGTTGCTCTCCATTTCCTTCAGCAGACTCTCGCCCTGTTCCTGGAGCTGCTCCAGCAATTTCTCCTCTCGCTCCTTCAAGAACTTGTGCAGCTTCTCGAACTCTGACACAATGTGGTCCCGGAATTCTTGTAGGTTGGTCTGGAGAGAAGAAAGTAGAGTGGGCGGATACCACCAGGTTAAGGAATGTGTAGAAATAGAGATTTTCAGAGAACGGTGCAGACGTGTAAACCACACACACTAAATGAGAGGACCAGGCGTTGGCTTACCTTGTGTTGTTCGATCTTCTCATTCTGCTGGTTGGTGAGTTGTTCAGTCACCTTCAGGGATTCTTCTAATGGAGACACTATGGCAGACAGCTCGGTCTGGAGAGAACACAAGGCTAACAAGGTTAATAACAGAGTACCCAACCACAATAGTTTAGGAGCAGCCATCATACTATGTCACTTACTCTGTACACGCCCACTGCGTCCAGGATGGGAAGGAAGTTGTGACTGGCGTGTTTCAGGGAGTCGCGACAGATGACGCAGCTGAGGGTCCCGTCATCCTTACAATAAAGCTTCAGCCTCTCGTCATGCTCAGGGCAGTTCTCGAAGGATCGGGTCTTTTCCTTCTCCGCTGGTTTGGCGGGAGTCAGCACAGAGGAACCGGTAGTCTTCTTCACCAGGTTAGCCAGGGCTCGGTTGGTAGTGTACCTCTTCTCGGTGATTTCCTCCTTGCAGTCGGGGCACGTGAAGGCATCGCGACCCTCCCAGGCCTTGTCGATGCAGTTACGGCAGAAGTTGTGGCCGCATTCGACCATGACGGGGTCCCTGAAGAGCTCGTTGCACAGCAGGCAGGTCAACTCCTCGGCAAAATCCCCAGACGCCATGACAGAGCTGCTGCGGGGAGCTTCGTGGACCTCCACCTTGGCTTTCTAGAAAGAAAGAGATTATGGCCAGGCAAATTTTGCTTCGCTATGTAATTGGGAAAGAAGTGCGGTGATAATGGTAGATTTCCATGTGTTTTTGTATAACAGAATAGGAGGAAGTTGTGGATCTACTGAACAGCATCTCACAGGAAAGAAACCTCCAGCTAAAAAGGAATTTAGGAGAAAGATTGGTTAAGTTACACCTCGTGCCCTAAAACACAATGCAATACTACGCAACGCTTTTTAGAATTTAAGTCTTACACAATTTCACCTCAAAGACTTATAATTAACGTATAATCAGAGCTGCAAACCCAATAAGGGTTCAAATTCCCCAAGTCAAAGCACAACCAATATGCCAAACCAACAAGAATGGCAAGAGTAATACAAAGCACCATGCCAAAGGGTAGCTCAGGTTTTTTTGGAGTACACATATATGTTCTGAATGGGAGGGGGGGGGCTAGCTACAGCACTTTAAAAATGTGGCCCTTACATAAAAAGTGCAACGATGATTTGCTTATATAGCTACAGGGTGACACATGTCAGATATAAACAACCAGACCAGGTCGTCTCATCTATGGTGAGCTCAAGCATTAAGCTGGCCACAACACTGGTGAAATATCGAGCAGTGTGGCCCTTTTCGGGATCCACCTGTGTGTCACCCGTAATTCAACATACTTTTGTCAAAAGCTGGTCAGGTAATTCTCAGCCGAACAGTACCAGCTCCAGTCACTGTTCGGGTCTCCTGACAGCGACACACCACCCGTAGGGCTGAATGAGAAAAAAAACCTCAGTGTATGGCCTTGCCTTAGTCTGTATTGATCAACCAAGAAGCCCAATAATATATATAAAATTCAATCCAAGACCTCGGTGGTAATGGAAACAAACATTTTAAGTCTGTTCCAGCCCTTGTCCACCCGCATGGGCATTCCGGCGTTAAAGTCGCCCACACAGGCCACAATGCAATTGCTGTACAATTTGCCCATCGCTCCACCCGCTGAGTGTTGCACCTCAGAACTCCCCGTTCACACCGACAGGATGCAACTTGTAAAAATCTGAAAGTCCAAGTAAGGGTGCATACGCGTTTCCCCCGTACACTCCTTCCTCTCCAAGCAAAATATTTCCTGCAGAGTTTAATTTAGTGATTCAGCGACGTCGACAAACAGCCAAACGTGTCAACCCGCCAGAAATTCCCGATTTGTAGAACGATACAGAATGAGGGTTGTCTGTAGAGAATGTGGAACACAAAAAGGTCCACCGTGAAGGTTTGTCCTGGGTGAGAATTAAGCGGTCATGTCATCACCCCAAATTCAACATAGGCTTCACTATATCATTACTATGGAAGTTCTCGGTCCAAAGTGCAGCACTCAGCAGTGTGATGGGGACTTGTTCCAGCAATGCATGTACAAAAATAATAGAAGGTATATACAAATCACGGCTGAAAGTATGACAGAATGATCAATAGAGAGCGCCGTGCTGTATAAGGATACATCTGTCCCTATAGAGAGCGCCGTGCTGTATAAGGATACATCTGTCCCTATAGAGAGCGCCGTGCTGTATAAGGATACATCCGTCCCTATAGAGAGTGCCGTGCTGTATAAGGATACATCTGTCCCTATAGAGAGCGCCGTGCTGTATAAGGATACATCCATCCCTAGAGAGCGCCGTGCTCTAAAAGGCGGGAGCTTGCTGTATAAGGATACATCTGTCCCTATAGAGAGCGCCGTGCTGTATAAGGATACATCCGTCCCTATAGAGAGTGCCGTGCTGTATAAGGATACATCCGTCCCTATAGAGAGTGCCGTGCTGTATAAGGATACATCTGTCCCTATAGAGAGCGCCGTGCTCTATAAGGATACATCTCCCTATATAGAGCGCCGTGCTGTATAAGGATACATCTGTCCCTATAGAGAGCGCCGTGCTGTATAAGGATACATCTGTCCCTATAGAGAGCGCCGTGCTGTATAAGGATACATCCATCCCTAGAGAGCGCCGTGCTGTAAAAGGATGGAGCTTTCCCTATAGAGAGTGCCATGCTGTATAAGGATACATCTATCCCTATAGAGAGCGCCGCCCTGTATAAGGATACATCTATCCCTATAGAGAGCGCCGTGCTGTATAAGGATACATCCATCCCTAGAGAGCGCCGTGCTGTATAAGGATACATCTATCCCTATAGAGAGCGCCGCCCTGTATAAGGATACATCTATCCCTATAGAGAGCGCCGTCCTGTATAAGGATACATCTATCCCTATAGAGAGCGCCGTCCTGTATAAGGATACATCTATCCCTATAGAGAGTGCCGCCCTGTATAAGGATGCATCCATCCCTATAGAGGGCGCCATGCTGTATAAGGATGCATCTATCCCTATAGAGGGCGCCGTGCTGTATAAGGATACATCTATCCCTATGGAGAGTGCCGTCCTGTATAAGGATGCATCCATCCCTATAGAGGGCGCCATGCCGTATAAGGATGCATCTATCCCTATAGAGCGCCGTGCTGTATAAGGAAGCATTACATGTGGCAGCTTGTCTCCTCCTCCTCCGGGACCAGGAAGATGCTCGACATTCTCTGAACTTCCTGGTCCTGGGGGAAGGTACTGATGGCAGAGGAGCCATAGGCTCCTTCTGCCATCAGTCAAGCAGTGACAGAGCAGGGGGGGTGGCTTCCCACACGCTACGTGTCCATGAACACACAAACCTAGGTGCAAGCAGACCTGGGATTGAGCACCAACGGGTGTCTTCACAGCGGCAAGCTAGCTGATGGAGACACCCGCACATGGAGGTGGTGGGCGGGGGTCTAGTGGTTCGGGGATAACTACATAACGAGGGAATAAGAAAGTGTAAAGACAAAAAAAAGGAATTAAAGTACCTCTGGCAAAAAAAAAGTTATGGTTTCACGTCACTTTAAGGATACATCTATCCCTATAGAGAGTAGTAAATGCATCTACACTGATAAAAAAATGTGCATGTACTAAAAGTTTGCATTGAGACTGGCAGAGCATCGCAACAGCCAGCAGGTGCAATGTGCAGGCTCTTGCAAAGCATGGACCCGGCCTCAGGTCCATGCAGACCCGGCTTGTGGAGGTGCCGCATAACTACTGTGGTAAAGGAGGAGGGATCACCGGCACGCTCTCTACAGTCTCATCTGCCGCGGTGGCATATTGGACTTGGCAACAATAAAGCCGGATCATGCACAGACATGTTAGATTGATACACACAGGATTCCCCTGGAGGATGCAGCACGCAGCTCATCCACAGCAGGGGCGGTGTGCGTTTTAGGATTGGGGTATTTGCCCACAGTTCACGCCGCACCCTAAACATGGGCGTAACCATGAAACATGGCCCAATTGGTGAACTATGCCTTTAAGACAAACCTGCATGAGCACAGCAAGCCACGTGGGCAGGTTTAGGGCGACACCTGTCCTCTGCTCGAATGATGGAACTGCACCGAATTCTAAAGTCCGGTATACACGGCAGGACGAACGAAGATAATAGTACAGATCCCCCCCCATCAACACTTACCAGCGCTGATAGAGGAGTCTCCCGCTGTTTCTTCTGTATGCTGACAGTGGTCGCCATCAGAACACTAACAGAGCCGGCAGCTCATTGGCTTCTAGCGCTGTTTTGGCCAACGATTTTTCCCGGCCGGCTCCTTCGATCAGCTGATCCGGGGAAGCCGATCGGAAAGGTGCCGACAGCGGCACCCGCACATCAAATTCCAGCCAAGAATCGGCCAAAATTCGAAGCGCGTATACCCGGCTTAGGCTTCTGCAGGCTAGTAGAGCTGCAATTCAAAGCAAAAGCTTTTGGAAACTTGACATGACCAATAGAAAATGATGCCACACATAAAAAAGAAGAATGGGGGGGGGGGGGGATATCCTGTGTACGTCTGTGTTCTAGGCATCAAGTAATCAAAAGATTAAAAAAGGAAGCCAATTTGTTTCACGTTTACAATGTCTCATTAGTGGGAAGACCCCCCCAATAGTTGTAAAGTGAAACAAATTTGCTGGTTTTTGCACAAATTGCAACTTTAAGGTACATAAACCAAAATGGTTTGATGTCGGGCACCCCGAAGAACACCAGCAGTCTCCAGAGATAAGGACGTGGCACCATTAAAGAACACGAACGCCTTTCGGGCCTGTGACCGGCGGCTACACTGACTGTAAAAACACAAAGAATGAGTTTCGATTTACACGGCGAGCGCCCGGCGGAGAGCTTTGGCGGCCTGCGTTACCTTCGCTTCGGGTT
>NW_017308912.1:4427-6758 GCF_000935625.1 Nanorana parkeri | reverse complement strand
AGGCTACAGAGAAAAGGTGGACAGAACAATCAAAGTATAAATCAATCGACCTGGAAATCCCTTCACGCTCCTTCCGTCTGTTATTAGCAGCTGGAAGCATCTGGGCTACTGACCGCCATCTTGGAAGCAAACCAGCAAGCGGCTGACTTATTAGATCCCGGCAATGCATAAGTAAGGTCTGTGCTTACGTGGGACTACACTGCCAGGTCCAGATGGACATCAGATGTGGGATTATTTGGAGGGATTGGGGGACTAGCTTTGTGAGGTCCTCCAACACCACCAGATAACGAGGGGGCAACAATCCGATCACGGCTGTACACCAGACCGCCCTCCGATCACGGCTGTACACCAGACCGCCCTCCGATCACGGCTGTACACCAGACCGCCCTCCGATCACGGCTGTACACCAGACCGCCCTCCGATCTGCTCCTCATTAAGCTGCATAATAATGTGAATGCCAGTCTTGGATTCCATACACGGGAATGCATTGTACACGCGATGGAAGGTGCACTTGCTGGACGTCGGACAGCCGGCACGGGTAACAAAACAATTTGCCAATCTGTTCTTATTGACATATTTGCCCCGATGTGAACCGCAAACCGGAATAAAAGTTGACAATTTACAGCCCGACCAATCGGGAGAACAGGAGGTTGGAATATGGAGGATGCAATCGCTGAGTTACTCCCGAACATGCTAGCTGCCTGGCTGCCTTTGGCCTCAATACCTTTCCCAGACACAGACCTGGAACCTAGAGGAGCTGAGCCTTGCAATGGGACAATAAAGTTTTATTGAAGCGCTGATGAGCCATCACGCATAACGATCATGCAACTTGCATGTTCCAGGACGTCAGCGATGGCAGCCTACCGATTCGTAATGGACTCTCACACGGAGTGAAATGTCACCCGGGGCTCGATGCAGATCGGCTCTGCCACTATTGGGACATTCTTAAGCTGGCCATACACTGCTCCAATTTCTATAAAATCGGCCAAAATTCAGCCGTGGGCAGCCCTGCTGACACCACTCGGCTCAAGAGACTTCAATTGGGGGAAATAAAAGTCAGCTGAACAGAGACCAATCAGCTGCAGTCACTGCTCAGGCATACCGACAGCTCCGGAGCCAGCGGTCAGAACGCAATAGCCGGCAGGGAAGATTCCCCCCAAATGTTTACTGTATGGCCAGCTTTACCATGAGGGTGAGATCACACGAGAGCTTTTCACATAGGGACGGGTGCAAAATTTACTCGCAAAGCCAATGACCGCCTCTTAAAAGGTCAGAGGGGAATTCTATATCCTGTCATCATGCCAATTTATCTAGAACATCTCCCTCATCTGACCTGAAAAGCTCCCGAGCGTCTGCAGCCGGCCACATGCATTACAACTGGGTCCAATTTGCACATACATGTGATGATGTGCACTGAGCCGCCTCCACCCATTCCTTTCCTATGGGTCCTTCGTGTCATTGGTAGCTGGCCCTTTAAGTGGTGATCATGTGATCACCCATTGTCTGTCACGTAATCAGGAGCCCATCCTACCAGCTCTCAATTGTAAACAGTGACCAAGAGCCGTCAGTGACAGCGCAGTCTCACTGGTCGGGGACCCGTGTCTAAGTGTGGCCCCCAGACACTGACTATACTCATGTAGCAGCACGCTGCTAAAACCCAATGCCACATATGTGCGTGTATGGCCAAATGGGAAGCCGGTCACCGTCTTAAAGTGATAGACCCATTTGTGACCAGCGCATTGCAACATATACTGATGCAACGTTCACACCGCTGACGTGTGTTGGAGGTCTACTGGAAATGAACATTATACCCAAAAAACGCATTTGCATACTAAATGTGCATTTTAGGGGTGGAGCCTCTGAAGATTGTAATGTATGTAGCC
This sequence comes from Nanorana parkeri, assembly GCF_000935625.1. Taxonomy (NCBI): domain Eukaryota; kingdom Metazoa; phylum Chordata; class Amphibia; order Anura; family Dicroglossidae; genus Nanorana; species Nanorana parkeri. Next base: position 4,875 of record NW_017308912.1, on the reverse strand, counting down.
AGCGTACCGTGGACAGGACCCTGCAACAGCCTCCATACCGCCAAGAGACATGAATGTTGTGTAACAATAACGTAACAATGCTGAAAGTGAAGTCACGGGACGCCCGGCACCTCTGCCTTCCACAGTCACTTCCTGAGTGAACGTGGTGACACCCGGATCATACACCAGGCGGCACAGGGGACTCAGATCCCGGCAGAGGACATCCTTCTTATACAGAAGAGAGTCAGTGATATAAAAACAAAGACTTCAGGAGGAAGCAGCCGATCATTCACGAAGCGGGCGGTCGGGAAAACGTGTTTTCCGTCTGTTACTTACAACCAACGTAATGGACGTAGAACTCCTCCCGGCCGGCCTGTTTATTCATCCGCGTCTTCACAATCTCTGCGTCATCTGGAAGATAAAACACCGTGAGGTTATCCACTAGCGCCAACCACTGACCACACCCCCA
>NW_017308912.1:0-272 GCF_000935625.1 Nanorana parkeri | reverse complement strand
TACACACACACACATATATATACACACACACACACACACACACATATATATACACACACACACACACACACACATATATACACACACACACACACACACACATATATATACACACACACACACACACACATATATATACACACACACACACACACACACATATATATACACACACATACACACACATATATATACACACATACACACACACACATATATACACACACATATACATATACACACACACATATACATATACACACATATACACA
>NW_017308911.1:122165-122836 GCF_000935625.1 Nanorana parkeri | reverse complement strand
CGCTTCTCCTTTCCCCATTTGTTATTATTTTGATTCTCTGAAAAACGTTTTGACTTTATTATCCCTTTAAATTCACTCCTCTCTGTAGCATTCCAGCCAAAGATCTAGGCCATTCAAGTAAAAAATGTACACAGTGATCATATACAAGAACGGATCAGTGGAGGTATCACGAGATGGAACCTTTCATGTTTTACCCAACCTTAGTCTGCTGGTCCGGGCACCATTATTATAAGGAAACTTCTATCAACTCAAGGAAAATTCCTGGCCAATCTCTAATGTTCCCTGAGAAGACACAACGTTACCTGTGAGCTCCAGTCTTTCATCTGTTTCCCGCAGTAATGATAACCTGAATCACGTTTTGTATCATAAGCATTTTTTGATCCTTGAAGTAAATGCTTTAAAAGATAATGGATACAAAGAGGATTCCAAGACTCAGATGATTGCATATCATTTACATATAGATGCAACGCTCAGTCGATGGATTTCCATAGTTACTTTGTGTTTTCTTTTCTGCTTCCATCGTGTACATTGTGCTCTGCATATGTGAAGGACAAAAAAAGTTTAGGATAGGGTGGGGAGGAGAAGATAGAGGAAGAGAGAGAGAGAGAGAGAGAGAGGATGATGGGTGATGGAGAGGGAAGGAGGGAGAGAGGAGGAGGGAAGAGAGAGAG
>NW_017308911.1:109120-121966 GCF_000935625.1 Nanorana parkeri | reverse complement strand
GAGAGAGAGAGAGAGAGGGAGAGGGAGAGAGAGATGGGTGAAGGAGAGGGAAGGAGGGAGAGAGGAGGAGTGAAGAGAGAGAGGAGAGTAGGAAAGACAGAACGAGAGATGGGTGAAGGAGAAAGAGGGAAAGAGAGAGAGAGAGAGAGGGGGGAGAGAGGAGAGAGAGAGGAGAGACAGAGAGAGGGTAGAGAGGAGTAAGAGAGGGGGGAGAGAGAAAGAGAGAGAGAATGGAGAGAAGAGAGAAAGGGGAGAGAAAGAGAGAGGATAGAGAAAGGGGGGGGGCGAGAGAGAGAGAGAGAGAGAGAGAGAGAGAGAGAGAGAGAGAGAGAGGATAGAGAAAGGGGAGAGAAAGAGAGGAGAGATAAAGGGGAAAGAGAGAGAGAGAGGATTGAGAGAGAGAGAGAGGGAGAGGAGAGAGGAAGAGAGAGAGAGGAGGGAAAAGAAAAGAGAGAGAGAGGAGAGAAGAAAGAGATGAGAGAGAGGAGAGAAAGAGTGGAGAGGGTGGGGATGATAGAAGAGAGAGAGGAGGGAGAGAAGAGAGAGAGGGGATAGAGAGGGAAGAGGGGGACGAGAGAGAGAAAGGAGAGAGAGGGAAAGGAGAGAAAGGAGAGAGGGAGGGAGGTGAGAATAGAGAGAGAGGAGGAAGAGAGGGGTGGAGAGAGAATAGGGGAGAGAGAGAAATTGAGAGGCGAGAGAGGAGAGAGGGAGGAGACGGAGGGGGAGAGAGAAAGGAGTGAGATGAAGAGCAGAGAAAGAAGAAGGGAGAACATAGAAAGAAAAGAGAGAGAGGGAAAGAGAGATGTCCAAGACCCCAAAGACACAGAGATCCTGGACCAATACAGGCTGAGCACTCACCTGGAAACTGAATCAGGGTGGCACAGTTAGACCTTTAAGGAGGATGGACTGTACCAGCAGTGAAACCAAGCAGCCCTGGAGGATGAAGTCCTATAGTTCTCCAAATGCTTATCAGGGAGAGATACACATTGCAGATCTCAGTTTAATAGCAGATGAGCAGTAAATTAATATATCAGAATACATATATCTGGATCGGCTGAGCCGAACCTCCGGCAGGCTTAAAAGTAAACGATAAGCTAAAAATTAAAAAAAGTAAAAAAATAAAAGTGATAAAAAAGTTTTAAAAAAATAAAGCAACAATAAAAAAAATAATACTAACCCTGCCATCCGGTTGCCATTCTCCGTTGATGGGGGGCAGGGAGCGTAACCTGGCCTTGGGGCGGCAGGGAGCGTAAATCCGGCCCTGATTGGGAATAAATTTGGAATACCATGAAGTCAAACCTAAGCACGTAAGTCAGATGGACCAGGTACTTTTATCACTGCTATCACATCCTCAGAATCAGGCAATATTCTCTCTTGTGATACAATCCCAGATAGCAAGCAATTGAGCTGCATGTTTAAAAATTACTTACTAAACTATCGCTAGACTTGCCAAGCTTCACAATTCTGTTGCACAATTACAGCAAGTCTGCATTGCAAGCAGGGGCGTAACTAGATCTTCCCTCCCCCCCCCGGGCCCAATAGCGGCCGCCTGGGTCGCTATGGCTATTGTTACGCCATTGATTGCAAGTCTCCAGATCAACGTGCTTTGCAAAGTTGCTGTACACTTGCAGAGCTCTTGCTAAGCCCTCGTTCACACCTGAACGTTTTGTAGCGCATTCTACGCTCGACGAACGCTCTACAAAACGCTCAAAAATATAAATCCCATTGTATTCAATGGTCTCGTTCCCACCTTGGCGTATTTCCGCCCGTCCTTAACGCGCTACAAAACGGCCCACGCCTGAAAAGGTACATGTACTACTTTGGGCCGTTTTGTTGCGCGTTTCCATTGGGATACAGCCAAGTAGTCTTCGGAAACGCGCGTTTGTCTCGCAACTTTTTTTACCGCGAATCGCAGTAAAAAAACGCACGACAGACGCTTATGCAATACGCCTAGGTGTGAACGAGATCTAAGACCTGCAGGACTCTTGCTGTAGACTTGCCAAGCAAAATTGCTACAAATTAAAAAAGTGTCGCCTAGAACTTGTGCTGCGAGTGTTCTGCAAGTCTACAACTTGCCAGGATTGTGTGCAGCAAGTTAACAAGAATTACAATTTAACCCTGACACAAGTGTGTGACAAGTTATCCTTGCTATCTTGGGATGTGATGCCGAAATAACAGCTGAGTTTCTTTAAAGCAGCATTTAGGAAGATTCGTTTTAAGTGCTGCAGATTCAATGCACTTTAGAACAATTTGAAGGTACTTGTCGTGAAGAGTTGGGCCGTATACAGTTATGTCATCCAGGCAGCATTGTACACCAGGTACGTTAAGAAGGATTGAATGCATAAGTCTTTCAATACAACTGGGTGTTGTAGCTAAGGTATAGATTTGCCTTGGAATAGACCCTCTTGGGTAATAAATGTAATGAGCCCCTTATTTTCCTTATCCAGTAACACCCGATGACATGCACTTTGAAGATCCAGGATAGAAAATAATTTAGCTCCTCTGGGTTCTGAAAATACTTCCTAAGCATGTGGTAAGGGGTCAATATCAAAAGCTTTATTTGGTCCACGAAGGTCAACACACAATCTAATACTTCCTGTTTCCTTCCTTGTCACCACAATAGGAGATACCAATTCAGATGCATCATTTTTTTTCAATCACATCTTGTTCTAGTAATGTCTTAAGTTCTTGGGAAACAGCTTCTCTTACAGAGAGGGGTAAGCGTCCCAATTTCTGGTTTCGCAGGTGATCGCACTTCAATTTTCTGTACTACATTCTTTGTACAGCCCAGTGAGGAGTCGCTGAGTGGTAAAACTTTGGACACTGAGAGCAATAGGGCAACTGGGGCTTTTGTAATAAGACCATTTGCTAATTGTTGTTGTTTTATTGGAGCAAATATATCCCTGCCCTGTATAGCAGTGTCTTTCTTTACAATGTAGAATGCATCTTGCACACTGGTTCAGCATTTCTCAACCTTTTATCAATCGTGGCGCCCTTTTAAAGTGTACAAAATCTCAAATCAATCATTTGCAATGTGCTGTGTTGAGCCATATCTAAACCAGTACTTGTCCTGTGTATGTGCATCTCTCAGGGCTGGATTTCCATTTTGGGCACCTGTAGGCAGTGGCGTCAGTGTCGTCACTCACTAGGGGGGATGCAGGGGTGCGGTCCGTCATTTTGGTGCCACCTCCTCTGAAAAGTCATGAGAGCCCGACAGTTTCGGGAGAGAGGAGGGGACCCGGTGGCATACCTCATCCCGCCTGGTGACTGTCCCTTCCTCTCTCTGCCGGTGTCCATGACCAAGATGGCCCCCGACAGGTATCAATAATATTGATGCACATGCATGATGATGACATTGTGCACGCGCGTGATGACGTCACGGCGGGGTGTCGCCTGGTAACCGCTCCGGGTGACACCCGGCCTCAGGACGCCCCTGCCTGTAGGCACGAATGGAAATCTGTTTAGCCTGAGCCAGCGCCTTTGCCTGCTGCGGGACCCGCCAGCTTTCACAAATGCAGAGAAAGACGCTGTCATCCTTTAATACAGACAGGCACTTTACAAGGTAGCCTTATACACCACCAAGGTCCTTTCCCTGCATTTGCGGAAACCAGCAGCTCCTATAGTCAACGCTGGTCTTGGAGCAGGAGGGTGCATCCTTGCTATTGCCAGTGTTGTATCTTGACACAGCACCAGGAATTAGGCACCTGTACGGCGCTCCTCTGCAGGCACGTGCCTACTCTGCCTCATGGTAAATCCTGCCCTGGTATCTCTGCATTACAGTTTAGAAGAATCTCTTGTGTCTTTATATTGGGGCTGACTATGTGAGATACAGGTGAAACTCGAATAATTAGAATATCGTGCAAAAGTAATTGCAGTAAGTGCTGCAAAAGGGGCCCAAACCAAGTACTGAGTACATATGCATGCTTGTACTTTTCAGAGGTCCGATATTGTTCTATGTACAATCCTTGTTTTATTGATTGCATGTAATAATCTACTTTTTTGAGGTTGTGGATTTGGGGTTCTTGGGGTTTTCATGAGCTGTAATCCATAATCATCACAATGATGACAAATCACGGCTTGAATTATCTTGCTTTGCATGTAATGAGTCTCTCTCATGTATTAGTTTCACCTTTTAAGTTGCATTAGTGAAATAAATGAACTTTGCACGATATTCTAATTATTCGAGTTTCACCTGTATATAAGAGGCAGAGTTGGAATTCACACCCTGTATGGTGCCAGTAGTTGCCTGACTGATGGATTTTGCCTTTGCCATAGCGGTTTCACTTTGGCTTGAACTTGTAATAGCCTTTGCTAGAGTTAAATCAAATTCCAAGAGCAATCTTTCTCTAATGCGGGCTGAGTTTGTTTGTTTTTTTTACTAGTTGCTCTTTTATCATTTCATCCGTTGGAGCACCAAACTCACAGCACACATCCGACTCTCTCAAGGCTGCTATAAATTGGAATGTGGATTTGCCATTCTGCTGTCCACATTTCCGGAATGTATATTGTTCTGCAACCACGTCTACTCTAAGCACAGAGAAGTTGTTTAATGCAGTGAGAGGTGTATCCTAAGTGTCATCTGCTGCACGTAGAGTATAGAAATGCTATCCTGTCCTTCTGCTCCCAGGCAGTGAATAAGAATGCTTTCTAGCAGTAGGCAGGTCCTTCTGATTAGCAGCAAGTATGTAATTCTCAAACATATGTATCCAAGGAAGACAAGAGATTGCAGGCTCACCAGGGTGTGGAAGAAAAGGTGCATGCTGCCATAGAGACAGAAGAGACATCCTCATCACCGATCTTGTTGTATCCTCCAATCTGGGAGGCAGAGAAGTTATAGGGTGCTTGCTTATAACCCCTTAAAGGAGAACTATGGGGTAAGTGGTTTTCCCCCATAGTTCTCCTAAGGGTCACGGGAGGACACAAACTAGCATCCTCCCATGACCCAAAGCTCAGTATACTGCGAGCTACAGCTCGCAGCACACCGAGACCACTGCAACTGGGACGGATCCCGACATTACTGTAGAGATCCACCCAGCTGAGTGAGTGACAGCTGGCTCTGCCTATCTAGAGGCAGAGCCAGCTGTACCAGCCCCTCCCCCGTCCGTTCCGCCAGTCAGCGCTGGAGGATCGGACAGGGGAGGGAATCCATGCAGGGAGCCGTGAGTGACAGCCACGGCTCTCTGCAGGGATAGATCGAGAAGTGAGCGAGCAACGGTATGTGTTCGCTCACTTCCCCATCTATTGAGCCGACGTGTGACAGTTTATTTGTCACACGTCGGCTCGAACTATGAGGCTGAGTGATTTCCATTCACCTCATAGTTCTCCTTTAATGCAGAAGGTAAAACACTTCATAAAGGAGTTGTAAAGTCCCAGCATCTCCTCTCCTGTTATAACATCAGCATTGTTTCCGGGCCATGCAGTTTCCACTTCTCCAGGCTCAGTATGACCAGCAATGTTTTGGGGCCACACAGGGTCCCCTTCATCATGCTCAGTATGACCAGCAATGTTTCGGGGCCACACAGGGACCCCTTCATCATGCTCAGTATGACTAGCAACGTTTCAGGGCCATGCTTCCATTGTGACAATATGCGTCAATGAAAAGACGCAGTATTGGAACGTATTCTGCTATGTGCTGGTGACATCTTGTTTTTCTTCTCGCTATCACAGTGATCACATAATCGGAAGCCAGTCCTCCTGGCTCCTGATCATAAGTTTCAGACCAGGCGCGCAATCAGGTGCACTCTTGGCACAAACACATCAAATTGCAAATATGTGGCACCATGGAGAATGGTGCCATTGCACCATTGCATATATATGTGTTATGCCGGCTTCGATGGGCTAACAAGGTCAGGCATCCATAAGTATATTATAACAGGAACAGGAACTAATTTGTACAGAGTATAGAAAGTATTATACATGTAACAACTAAAAATAGTGCCATCTACAGGCCGGAGGTATGAACACCACATAAAGGGAGAAGAGAGGGTAAGGGAGTAAAGAAAAGGGAGAGAGAGAGAGAAAAGGAGTGGAAGGAGATAATAGATAAGGGAGGGAGAAAAGAAAAGGAAGGACAAGAAAGAGTTGCATAAAGATGGAGATGGCAAACCAAAGACATAATTGTATCTCTTCACACCTCAGCACAACATCTGCTTCCCAATGGACATATAAGATATGTACAGAACAGGAGGACCACTCTTCTATTTGCTTGTCCTTAGCTCACTTCTCTCTCCTCATCAGCCATTTCTCTCTACCGTTCCTCCTGCTCCATCCTGAGGACTCCTGAGGTTGCAATGAAAAATTCCAGACACGTCTATCCTGATTGCTCATCATGTTTATGCTCCTTCTTCAGGGAAATGGGCAGAATTTATTGAGATCCAGAGCGTACTCAAAGGTACAATAGCAAAGCAAGATGTCTAACTTCTCTGTCCTAATCCTGACCCCTCAGAACAATTCATAAACGGGAGATAGACACACAAAGAGACGACATGAAAGGGTCAGCCGCTGCTCAGCTGTCTTGGGACTCTACAAATTAATATTTAGTAATTGTTATTAATAACAAATAATATTATTATTGATAAGATAATGTCAGCATTAAATGATGTCACAACACTGCCATCTAGTGGACAAATGGCGGAATGAATTCCGTTTCATAGGATCATACGAAAATCAAAGTAGATGTAAAACCCGATTGCTAAAATCTCACATAAGCTTCAACTAGCTAAAGTCACTTAACAAAAAAACATATATTTTTTTAAAATTGCATCTTTGATTAAAATAACACCCAGTGATCCTGCCTTGATGATCCTTGTTCATAGTATACACTTTCTGCTATGGGTTACAGTGCTCTGCCCTTGTCTTACAACTGTACTACTGCACCGTACTGCACAGTTATTGGTGACAACAAGTGGCCATTTCAATACACATTACACAGGCATGGTCTACTGTTGTCACCGTCTGGAATAGGGAAGTGCGGTCAGGGGAGGCAGGTGAGGGAAAGCCTCACCTAGAATTATGAAGGAAAAAGCTGCAAGTCTGAAGCTGACAGCTTTTTCTCCATTCAGTTCGGCATCTAACCGGTTACAGAGCAGGGAAATCCTCCCCGCTGTGTAACCTGTCATGGATGAAGCGCTGCCTGTTAGTTACAGGCAGCGCTGCATCTGGCTTTTGACAGGTAGTTAGTGAGGGACAAGGAGGCTCCTTAGCCGTCACTGGTCTGGAATCACACCCCATGATATGACAACAGCTTCTTTTGGGGTCCCTAGCGGACTATTAGATCCCCCTAAGTCTCCAAAAATAGGATCTGTCACTATATGTGTGCTATCACATAGGTGGCTTGTTATCCTCCTATGCGATAGAAATAAAGTTAAGCGATAAAAAAAGTTTAAAAAAAAATTAAAATCACATTAAAAAAATGTTTTTAAAGTCCCCCCGCCCCCACGGACATGCCCCCATATTCAAGCGGTTACATGTGCTGCCACTGTGACATCACAGGCTGATTATGGGACTATTACAGAGCGGCGTCCTGTGTGTTTCAGGGAGGAAGCAGGGATGCGCGCTGATCACAGTGCAATAGATCTGCCTCCGCGCTGAGCGTGCTCAGAAACAAACATGGCTTCCTACACACAGGATCAACGGATAATTACTGAGCTTTCTATTCCTTTATAACTGGAATAACACAGACAAAAAAAAATAACGTTCACTTCCTTTTTTTTTGTTTTTAACGGAACCAGCAGTTACGTGCGACCTGCAGCCGGGAGCCAAAAAGACGCCGACTGGAAGTTTACATTCTTAATGACTATGTGTCTATATATGATTACTATAATAATCCATAAGCTCAGCGTTTCTAGAGGGCAATCATAAATGTCACAGGACAGTAATCATAGTTATACGCGCATTAAAATCACCGTAATTAAACCGTAATTCATCCACATTACTCCCTCAGTTCTATGCGCGCACCTAATTGTTCTATTAATTTAACATTATTGTTATGGAACTCGCACTGCGCTGAACCCGAGGCATGCAAGTCACCGATCAGTACGTTTCATCTAATTGCGTTCCTTATTCCTTTTACTCGGCAATTCTGAGATTAAAAAATAAATGTAAAAAAAAAAAAAATTATACACACACACATATATATACATACACACACTATATTACCAAAAGTATTGGGACGCCTTAACACGCACATGAACTCTAATGGCGTCCCAGTCTTAGTTCGTAGGGTTCAGTATTGGGTTGGCTCCGCCCTTTGCCGCTATAACAGCTTCAACTCTTCTGGGAAGGCGTCCGCAAGGTTTAGGAGTGTGTCTATGGGAATGTTGGACCATTTGTGAGGTCAGGTACTGATGTTGGAGAAGGCCGGGCTCGCAGTCTCCGCTCTAATTCATCCCAAAGCAGTGGCGTCCCGAGGCTGGGTGGCACCCGGAGCGGTAACCGAGTGTCACCCCTGCCGAGACGTCACTGCACATGCGCGTGACAGTATTCTGATACCTGCCGGCAGCCATCTTGGGGATGGATGCCGGCAGAGAGAGGAGGGGACAGTCACCCGGTGGGATAAGGTATGCCGCCGGGTCCCCTCCTCTCTCCTGATACTGTCGGGCGTTCGGTCCATGACCGAGCGCCCGACTTTTCAGAGGGGGGTGACACCAAAATGACTGTGAGTCATTTTGGTGTCACCCCTCCAATGGTGTCACCCGGGTGCGGGCCGCACCCCCCTTGTCACGCCACTGTCCGAAAGGTGTTCTATGGGGTTGAGGTCAGGCAGGCCAGTCAAGTTTCTCCACCCCATCACAGCTGCAGTGCTTGCTGGATTAGCCATTCGCTGATCAGTTTCACCTCTGTTGTAGAAACAATGAAGACCGTTGGAATGATCTCTTCTGAAACCATGTGACTGGCGTTCATGCCTATCCAGAGGCTTTGTTACTTTCTAAGTCCCCAAGCTGGAACAAGTATGCAAATCAGGAGTTTAGACTTCTCACTAACTTCACTAGCCGCATGCTAGTTATGGGTCAGCATCCCGGAAAGTACCTAATGAAGAGGATCAGCATGAAGCCAGATGACGAGCATTTTTGGAAGGCAGCTAGTCACGCCAGGCCGCATATTTGTCATAGAACAGGTGGATGCGTCAATCCCTGTCTGGCCACAAGGTGGCAGCATTGTACACAGAATAAACCTGTTAGCAGTCTACGGGCCGGATGACAGTCTCATCTTTAGTTTTGAAAATAAAAACAAAATAGAAAAATATTTACCTATTATATAAATAATATATATATATAAACTTTTTTGGCTTTTTTAAACTTTTTTCCTTTTTGTAAAATGTTTAAAATTTCAAAATACATATTTTTAAACTTTTTAAATTGTATTTGGGGTTTAATTTGATGTGACATTTGCATATCTAAATTCTTTGTTTTTTTTTAAATAAAAAATACAAAAAATGGAAGAAAAAAAAACTACACATTTTTTTGGCAAAAATAATGTGTACATATTTAGTGCAACTAACAAAAAGTAATTCATAATAAACTATTTTATTTCTCCTGATTTATGGTGTATGACATGTCTGGGATTTCAGTTTATTTTGGGAGTTACAGGTCACAGAATACAAGGAGTGAAAAACAATTTTAGTGCGGAACAATTCTAAAATGTGGTATGTTTTTCTCCTATTTTTAATAGCCTCCTCGTCACTATATTTTCTTTTTTTTTTAATAATTAAACTTATTTTTTAAAACTTTTTTGGCTTTATAACATTTGTTTTTAATTTTTAACATTTAAATTTTTTTTTTAAATTGTATATTTTTTTTAAAACTAGGGGACAATAAAGGGTTATATTTTATTTACCTACACCTCTTATATACTGTTTTTTTTAAAGGACAAAATGGACTTTAATTTGATGTGGCATGTGCACATATAAATTCCTTTTGTTTTTTGTTTTTTAATAGAAAATACAAAATAAATAAACAAATTAAAAAAAACATTTTTCCCAGTTTTGGCAATAATAATGTGTAGCTAACAGAAAGTAATTCATAATAAATACTTTTATTTGTCCTGATTTATGGTGTATATGACATGTCTGGGATTTCAGTTTATTTTGGGAGTTTGAGTTCTACCCCCATAGACTTGCATTGAGTTCTAAGTTCGAGTTAGAACTTTTTCCATGTTCGAAAGTTCGAGTTAGAACCGAACACGGGGGTGTTCGGCTCATCACTAGTTACAAGGTCACGGAATACAAGGAGTGAAAAACAATTTCCGTGCGCAACAATTTTAGAATGTGGTACGTTTGTCTCCTAAACTTATTTTATTTAAACTTTTTTGACTTTTTAGAAACTTTTTAAAGGACAGATCCTTTTTCAATGTTTATTTGCTGGATGTCCCCACTGAGGAAGTTTCCTCCCACTTCCTGTCCTCGTGGTGTCATTCACTGAAGCCAAGGAGGACACAAAGATATCTTCTCACCTGTTGCTGTTAGGGACTTGTGGCATCATGCGCGGCATCATGTGACTTGATTGACCGAAGCGGCTTTCAGCTAATTTTTCATTCCCGCATACTTGCATAGGCTGGGCAAGCAGTCTTGATGTGGACAATGTCTTTTGTGATTGGATTCTCAGAAGTCTACGGGGTTGAAGTCAAATTACCTCCAGCTACAAAAAAATAAAAGCCCATTGACACAAAAGCCCTGAGGTGACCACACTTGTCTCAATCTGATTGCCCCAATGACCTGGTCGTTTCGACATGTTGATCATAACCACGAAGTTTAGTTATGATCAGCATATTCAAAAGGTCAGCTCATTGGGGCAATCAGATTGAGACAAGCGTGGTCCTCACAGGGCGTTTGTGTCAATGGGCTTTTGTTTTTTTTGTGGCTGGAGGTCATTTAAATTCAACCTTGTAGACTTCTGGGAATAAGCCAATCAGATCAACATCAATAATATTCCTTTGTACATTCTATACCCCCTCCCCCCCACCCCCACGCTGAGTGTGGGCTGTCTTCACTGTTCAAATGGTTGTAAGAACCGAAAAGAACCCAAATAATTTGAAGAGTTAGGAAGGCTGAGGCTGCAAACTGAAAAGACAAACAATACCCAATACATATGTACACTATATTGCCAAAAGTATTGGGAAGCCCAAATCATTGGATTCGGGTGTTCGAATAACCTCCATGGTCCCATGTTTATAAAATACCGCACCTCGGCATGCAGACGCTTCTACAAACATTTGTGAAAGAACGGGTCGCTCTCAGGAGCTCAGTGACTACAAGCGTGGTACCGTGATAGGTTTTCAGCTGTGCAATAAGTCCATCCGTGACATTTCCTGGCTACTAAATATTCCGCGGTCACCTGTTACTGGGATTATAACAAAGTGGAAGCAACTGGGAACAACAGTAACTCAGCCACGGAGTGGTAGGCCACGTCACATGACAGAGCGGGGTCAGCGCATGCTGAAGCGCACAGTGCGCAGAAGTCGCCAACTGTCTGCAGAGTCAATACCTACAGACCTCCAAACTTCATGTGGCCTTCAGATTGGCACAACAACAGGAATGGGTTTCCATGGCCGAGCAGCTGCATCCAAGCCTTACATCACCGAGTGCAATGCAAAGCGTGGGATGCCGTGGTGTAAAGCACGCCGCCACTGGACTCTAGAGAAGTGGAGATGTGTTCTCTGGAGTGACCAATCACGCTTCTCTGTCTGGCAATCCCATGGACCTGTCTGGGTTTGGCGGTTGCCAGGGGAACGGTACTTGCCTGACTGCATTGTGCCAAGTGTAACGTTTGGTGGAGGGGGGATTATGATGTGCTGTAGTTTTTCAGAGGTTGGGAATACTTAAGTCATCAGCACTCATAGACACACTCCTAAACCTTGTGGACGCCTTCCCAGAAGAGGCGGAGCTGTTATAGAGGAAAAGGGTGGAGCCAACCCAATACTGAACCCATCGGACTAAGACTGGGATGCCATTAGAGTTCATGTGCGTGTAAAGGCATCCCAATACTTTTGGTAATATAGTGTATATACTGTATATATATTCACTTCATAATATTATATACATTTGTTATTTAAAAACGAGTTTTCCTTTAAAAGGCTTTATAAAGAAAACTTACATAGTTACATAGTATTTGAGGTTGAATAAAGACACAGGTCTATCAAGTTCAATCTTTGTGTGTCTGTGTGTGATTCTGCATGTGTTTGCGTGTATACGAGTCCCTGTGTGACCTTGTTTTTAAGAGTACCTGTACCCCTGTATGTTACGGTCTCTGAGGAAGGTATCTAAAAGCTTGTTGAATGGTTTAACACTCTCAGTTGATACCACTGCTTGTGGCAGCGAGTTCCAGACTTTAACCGCTCTAACTGAAAAAAAGCCCTACGCCCCTTGTGGTTAAATCTTTTCTCCACCAGTTTTAGGTGGTGGCCTCTAGTCTTTGTTATGGAGATGACTGTAAACAGTTTATTGCTGATGTTGCCATCACCACTAAACATTTTTTACATTAAAATCATGTCCCCTCTTAATCTCCTCACTTCCAGCGTGAACAAGTTTAACTTTAGTAACCTTCTCTCATAGCTTAGGTCCTCCAGCCCCTTAATTCATTTAGTTGCCCTTCTCTGGACTCTCTCCAGCTCAGGGACATCTTTTCTGTGGATTGATGACCAAAATTGAACCGCATACTCAAGATTAGGCCGAAGCCAGTGATCTATTAAGTGTCAAAGCCTATTGCCGGTGGAAATATATCCGGGGCTAGCACGGCACTGCAAGCCTTGACTGCTTTTTAATGTCTAGGGGTATTGTGTAAAGGACTTAACTGATCCCCAATACCACAGACTCAAAGACCAGTACCCGCAGCCTCTTCTTCCCCCCCCCCC
>NW_017308911.1:105623-109086 GCF_000935625.1 Nanorana parkeri | reverse complement strand
TCATTGTTGCATGCAATGCAGGGTCCATTATGGGTCAGGATACCGCGGGACAGTCCATGAGCAGGAACATAGGGGAGATGAGCTGAGTGCTGACCGCAGGGGGAGAAGGGATCAGGTGAGTAAGAGTTAGTCAAAAATAATAGTTATAAAAAAAAAAAAATCATTATAGTTTTTCTGTTAAAAAAATGAATTCCCAAAGCACCATGGGTTATCTAAAGAGACAGCAAAACAAGAATCACCTCCTTTCAGGGAGGCCAGATCTCAATAAAACCTCCAAGAGGAGGAGTCACTGCTAGAAATAGGAAAAGTCAGCAGCACTCTATATTAAGAATCAATGTAGTTTAATTTCCATAGTGTCACATAGGTCATATAGCCCATGTTTCGGGGCCACATAGGGTCCCTCCCCCAAGGCGACACTCTGACCTAAAGAAGGGATGCTGCCGAACGTTGACTATATGACCTATGTAATGCTATGGGAATAAAACTAAATTGATTCATCTGTATATAGTTGATACAGAAGAAATACATAGAAGAGCGTATATAGAGTGCTGTTAGTACCAGCAACCCCATTTGTAGCTTTGATCTCACGCTGTATGGATGGTATCACTGCTGAGATTCATTCATTTGTGTGTTCACATTTCAGCTTGAGCTACTGAGCTCTGTGACCAGCAAGCATTTTATAGAGGAGGGGCCAGGGAGACGGAGGAAAACAGGTGAAAACGAGCTTAGAGCTAGAGCTTAAAAGTAACCCTGCCGCTCCGTGTACACAGTGAGAGAGGAGAGCAATCTTCCCCTCCTAGCTGTGACAGGAGTTCCAGCCCAGTGCTGTGCTAGAACTCCGGTATTGGTGGTGACAGGGTCAATAAAGAGAACCTGTCACCTCCAATTGCTATCACACAGGGGTTTGTTGAAGTAAAAAAATAAAATAAAGAAACAATAAATAAAATGAAAACTAACCCTGCCGTCCTGCCATCTGGTTGGCAATCTCCATTGATAGGGGGGGGGTTAGCGGGGAGGGGGGCACATTGCGGAACCTGGCCTTGGGGCAGCAGGGAGAGTACATACGGTCCTGTGCGCAAAGCTGCAATATATTTACTTTTTTCCGCGTAGGTGGGTGACTTTTCCGTGACCCATCTCAGCATTACCAGCGGCACTTTCACATTGCAGAACTTGTTTTTAGATTTTAATAAAACCTATAAAGAGAAAGACCGGAACATAAAGAAAAGACGACAGATCCTTCCCCATAACCAAAACTATAATCAAATCAGAGAAGCGGCACGTAGGTGCATGATTGCGGTCTGTAACAGGTTTATCAGGCTCTGTCAATCTAAGTTGACACATTTCAGCTTTGGTATTAAACAACTCTGGAAATTCCCTCACAATAAGTCTGGGCACACACCTGTATGATTGGTAGGTGCGGGGACCTTAAGGTGGCAGCATTAAAGGGACTCTCCTTGTTCCCAGAGACTTCTGTCTGGGTGAGAAAAATTTATATAAGAGAACCAAAATATACTGCTGGGAACTGCTGGACACCGCCGCAACCCGCCATCCTCGTCCCCGCCGGCCATCCTCGTCCCCGCCGCTACGATAGCCTCAGGTTCTCTTCCCTTGATAAATAAAATTTATCAAGGGGAGAGAACCACAGCAAGTGCCGCCCTCAGGGAATCTGCCGCTCCAGGCAAACGCCTTGTTTGCCTCGCGGCAGATACGCCCCTGGCTGGGAAGTCACTGAGCCAAAGAATTCTGAACTGAAATACTACTCTATAGCCATACAGACTACTTCCTCTATAACTCTCCTCTCCTGAAATACTCTGTTCTGTTGGAAGACTCTGCTCCTTCCTCTATCTAACGCTTCTCTTCTGAAATACTCTGCTCTGCTGGAGGACTCTGCCTCTTCCTCTATAACTCTCCTCTCCTGAAATACTCTGCTCTGCTGGAGGACTCTGCTCCTTCCTCCATATAACTCTCCTCTCCTGAAATACTCTGCTCTGCTGGAGGACTCTGCTCCTTCCTCTATAACTCTCCTCTCCTGAAATACTCTGCTCTGCTGGAGCACTCTGCTCCTTCCTCTGTAACTCTCCTCTCCTGAAATACTCTGCACTGCTGGAGGACTCTGCTCCTTCCTCTATGTAACTATCCTCCTGTGTGCGGGGAACCCTCATACTTGAGGAAGAATAAGATAAGTATTACTCCATTTTCCTTTATCTTTAGACAAAACAAGCATTTAACCCTTGCACTTCCTGTCCGGACCCCACTGCACAGATCATTTTTTCCCTTAACCCGGAGTTCAGTCTTGAAGTACATTCCGACATCCTGTGTTTTGTCCTCTGATGTCCTCAAAGCTGCGAAACAGTCAGTGGCACCGATGTCGCTTCCATCATTCTTTGCAGATGTGTCTCTTAAAGGAGAACTATGAGATGAGTGATTTTCACTCACTCGTCTCAGTATACCGCGAGCTGTAGCTCCCTATATACTGAGCTTAGGGTAACGGGAGGACGCTAGTTTGTGTCCTCCCGTTACAATAAGGAGAACTATGGGGAAAAACACTGACCCCATAGTTCTCCTTTAATCAGCGCAATTCATCTTCACCCGGGATTTCCCGGCAGTAAAATGATCGTTACATGTCCATAAAATGCTTTTTACCTTTTTATTTAAACTCTAACTTACAGTTTTAAGGCTTCCTGGTAAGAAATGCAACAGGTTCATGTGTATGCATGACAACCATGAAGATGCTGAATGTACACTATATTGCCAAAAGTATTTGGACGCCCCTCCAAATCATTGGATTCAGATGTTCCAATCACCTCCATGGCCACAGGTGTATAGGATGAGGCACCTCGGCATGCAGACGCTTCTACAAACATTTGTGAAAGAATGGGTCGCTCTCAGGAGCTCAGTGACTACAAGCGTGGTACCGTGATAGGTTGTCACCTGTGCAATAAGTCCATCCGTGTCATTTCCTGGCCACTAAATATTCGGCGGTCACCTGTTACTGGTATTATAACAAAGTGGAAGCAACTGGGTAGTCCTGACCTCAACCCCATAGAACACCTTTGGGATGAATTAGAGCCGAGACTGCGAGCCCCTCCCCCAACATCCGTACCTGACCTCACAAATGGTCCAACATTCCCATAGACACACTCCTAAACCTTGTGGACGCCTTCCCAGAAGAGGCGGAGCTGTTATAGCGGCAAAGGGCCAACTCATTATTGATCCCCACGGACCGATGAGTGGAGAGACAAGACAAGACCTGTAAGTGTTACTGAACTGGAAAACTAGATCTCCTGCCCTACTAGACAGGGTGGTGCTGTGCGGCAGAGCTGTGTAAATCTCAGTATATGATGGACATTTGAATGATCAAGGACACTGATCAAGAGAATCATCCAAATCAAAAGGACAAGGGAGCTGCAACAAATTACATTTTTGTTTTTGGGTTCAGATACACTTTGGGGGGGGGGGGGGG
>NW_017308911.1:99308-105600 GCF_000935625.1 Nanorana parkeri | reverse complement strand
AACAATTCACAGGGTCCTTTGCCCTGTGAATATCTGTGAATGTTTGTGCTGGGTGAATAATGCCAACCACAAATGCTTCCTAATATTTTTATTTTTCACAGTTCGAATGTAATGTTGTTATAGTACATTATGGCTACTAGATGCAGCATTTCCCAATTTAAAGCAGAACTCCGGGCAGAAGTGTTCTTTTCCCTTGCAGTGAGGCTACCCCCACACTGCAAGGGTTAAGTGTTCATATTTGTCTAGGTGCTTTAAAAAAAAGTTATACTCACCTGATCCTTGCAGATGGCTTGCTCTTAGACCTGTCCCTGGAGCCTCTCTCCCCCTCCTCTACAGCCGTCTAAGGATCCTTGAGTCCTCACCTTCTATACACAGTGTATAGGACGTGAGCATGTCAATGGACATATATTGCTGCAGCAGAGGAGGAGACATACTTCAGGGACTGGAGTAGCAGCCAGATGGCTCCACGGTTTGGGTGAGTATAACTTTTTACATGGACAGAAAATGAGCACTTAACCTTTGCAGTTCGGAGGTAGCCGCACTGCAAGGGTTATAGGGTTCTGCTTTAAATGTAGTGCGTTGTAATGTTACATGATGGCCACTAGATGGAGCATAGGAAAAAAAAGGTACCAAGGCATCTGTGTTTTGAAACAATGTATACAATGGATTGTACACTGCAACTGTTGAAATGTGAATTTCTGGCACTCTGTAAAACAATAGCCTTGCACATGTGCCAAAAAAATAAAAAATCAAGCCAAGCATTGCATTCCATTTACAATAACACATTCTGCTATCTAATTGTTCCTTCACTTGGCAGACTTTCAGGCTATAATGATGCTCTTAGTACTTTCCTGCTACTTTCTTGTAAAGTCAACAATTACACTTTTGCGGCGCTCCTTGCTTCTATCACAGCTGACAGGTAATATTTAGGGATGGGAGATGCCCCGTATCATCATTTCATTGCTTATCATCTGTCTAATGAAGGGTGAATGAAGATAAAAATAAGTGAACAGATACAGAGAGCATCCAGGCAATGCTGACCATAGTCCAAACACAGCAAATATTGGTGGACGCGTCTCTGTGTTTGTTTTATAAAGTGTAGTGTGTGTTTTGTGTTCAGATGTAAAATGTACCTGTGTTTACGTATAACCAGTTTACATGCCCAAGGTTTGCAGGTGCCATCCCTCGTTGCCGAGAGAGAGAAGAGGGGGAGAGAGGAGAGGGAGAGAGAGGGGGGCGGAGAGAGAGGAGAGAGAGAGGGGGGGGAGGAAGAGAGAGAGGGAGGGAGAGGAGAGAGAGATAATAGAGGGAGAGGAGAGAGAGAGAGAGATAATAAAGGGAGAGGAGAGAGAGATAATAAAATGAGAGAAGAAAGGGGGAGGGGGAGAGAGAGAGAAGAGAGAGCGAGAGAGAAAAGAGGGAGGGGAGAGAGAGAGAGAGAGAGAAGAGAGGCTGGGAGAGAGAGAGAAGAGAGGGGGGAGAGGGGAGAGAGAGAGAAGAGAGGGAGAGAAGAGAGGGGGGAGAGGCAAGAGAGAGAGGAGAGAGGGGGAGATCTTGGTAGATCTGAACACATGCAAGAACAGAGGCTAGATGGACCAGATGATGTTTAATTAGTGACCTGGTGTTGCATCATCACTCTGAGACTGGAGTTTGCTACTAGTTGCAGAATGATTATGTTTACGGGTTTGGTTATAAGAGGGCACCAAAGAGGAATGAACAGTATCAGACCCACTGCACACCTGCCATGCTGCAGCTTAGCTGGACAAGGAAGGATAAGAAACCCTGAAATCTGGCAGCCATTGCCATGATATCAGGATGCTACTGAACCACTGTTGGACGTGGGCTGTACCTTACACACCCAGGGGTGTGGAACTGGCATCGTTCACCCATTCTCATTGGATAAAAGCCTGGAAAGCGTCACCCACTGGTGCATGCGCAGAGGTCCTCCATCAGAAGATAGGTCGGCACACGTGCAGAGGAGCCAGCACCCAGGGCATGCGCACTGTCTTGTGTCCTCAGGCTTGGTCCTGTTACAGGTAAGGTAAGCATAGAGAGTGCTGCTGGCACACTGCAGAGGGAGAGATTAGTGTAGGGCTTTGGTTCTCAACTGGTGGGTTCTCAAAAGTGGGTCCTGTGTTCAGTGGGTCGCCGCATGCCTTCCACTTTTCTAGGTGAGAGGCTCCTCTGCCTTCCCTTAGCGCAGCACTGTCAGTTCTCGCTCCAAGCAGCCATTCAAAATATGCTGCCCGGCGCCAAGTGTCGAGGGAGCTCCATCCATATGTGTATTGCTTACAGCTCCCTCACGTGTCCTGTAGAGGTGCCTTGGCGGGAGTGACGTTACATTTCAGCTCCCGGCACACCTACAGGGTGCACAATGGAGCTGTACAAGCGATGCACATATGGATGGAGCTCCATCACAGCAGAGCAGCACACTGGACCCCAGGCTGAGGATCCACTCCAGTTCTAGTAAGGTAGGGAGACTAGGAGTATGTGTGTGTGTGTATGAGAATGTGTCTGGGTATGTATGTATGTACAGTATGTATGTACACTATGTATGTATGTCAGTGTTTTTGAGGGCCCGTTCACATTAGTACAGTGCGTCAAAGTGTAACACACAATCACACCTACCGTGCATTCTAGTGTGGGAGGTATGTTGCGTTGCCATTCATTTGACTGTACCACAAACGCACCTCCCACCCACAGTTCGTACAGCCGCACCAGAATGTGCGGTACCCTAATGCCGTCCGTTCCATTGCCATTCCATTGGGTCGCGACTTAATGGCCAAGGACCAATGTGGGTCCTGAGGTTACACAGTTTGAGAACCACGGGTGTAGGGCTTGAAGGATCTGGCAGGTCTGCTAAAATAGATGCAAACTATTACTGAATAGCACATAGGTAGCAAAATGCTATGTATCCTAGAGAATTAGGGGGTTGGGGGGAGGGAAGGGTTTTTACCATTGTTATCCTTTGTATCATTGTAATGCTGTTGATGTTCTGCAGCCTCTTACAGCCTGTCTCTGTTCACATTCACTACAGTGATAACAGGCTGCGTGTGTTTGTTTTTTATGTTCACGATTCCTAATTGTTGTTGGCTGCGTGTGTTTTT
Organism: Nanorana parkeri; assembly: GCF_000935625.1. Classification (NCBI taxonomy): domain Eukaryota; kingdom Metazoa; phylum Chordata; class Amphibia; order Anura; family Dicroglossidae; genus Nanorana; species Nanorana parkeri. The sequence goes on along the minus strand of NW_017308911.1, from coordinate 102,493 downwards.
TTCACAGGTCTTTTTTACTTTAAAGTAAGCCTTCCATGAAAGCCCCTTGCCCTCAAAGTCAGATTACCTGCAAAAAAAAGAAAAAATTATAAAGCTGTTGGTAAAAAAAAACAAAAACGTACCCCAGCTCTGGCTTCTGATGGGTTACTGTGCCTCACTGCTGCCCCACAGGAGAGCGGAGCACTTAAAACCCATGAAAATGCACTCCAGCCCATTGCAGAGGCATATTCTCACGGGATTCGACGTGCCCAACTATCTTAGGAGGCAGTGGTAAGGCACATGTTGGTGGATTTGCAGGGATGACCTTCTGAGCAAAATATTGGTGGCTGGGTGCCTGTGGTGTAGAACAGGTTATAAACTCAATGGAAACGGACTGATTCCATGAACTGGAATCAGAGTGGCTGCAAAGACAGCAGTTTTCTCAAGCTTTGCATGGGGGTGATTTAGAGACATGGACATGTTTATTCCAGTCAAGCAGCTGCGGAAGAAACTTTCTGCACTGGGAATGATACTGCTGGACATGGTGGGGTGGGTGTAGAAACCTTCTCTTTACCCTCCTCAGTGTCGCCCAGAGCTCTCTTCCCCGATTTGCATATCCTAAGCCTCTGAAACCCCTTTTAACACTTCCCTCGCTGTTACTAGAGGCGCCAGATGTTGCAGCAGATGCATCAGAAAAATGTTTTGGAAGTAGATGGAGGAGGTGAAAAGTGAGGAACTGGGAGGAGGAATGCAGACCTTTTGAAGCTGACTTTGAGGAGCTGTTCCCACTGAGCTCTATGGTGTAAGGTCATGTGTTTCTCTATACATGTTGTACCCAAAAGGCCCACTCAGATGCTTTCATTCCAGCTCATGCAATCAGCCCCCTTCCATTTACATGGGTACATGTATAGGGAAACACATGACCATGCACCATAGGGCTTGTGGGAGCAGATCTCTAGAGGCCACCCTGGTGGTAGCAGGCCTGTACCTGTGGGGCAGTGCTGCCGGATAGATTAGGATGTCTGCTCCCCCGGGTCTCTCCAAGGTGTCCCCGCTCTCTGCTGTTCAGCCTCTGCTTCAGAACTTTCCACTGCACCCATGGATGGTCTGCCACCCCATCATCCACCCCTGCCTCATCACTGGAGCCCACTTGGCAGTAAGGTGTCCAGCTGCTGGAGCATCACTGCATCTTGCTGTTCCCTGCCTGATGTCCTTGAGCCTGAGGTCAAACAGGGAAATATGGGTCCTTTACAATTCAGAACCACGAACCCACCGGATTCCAAACCTCATCCCTAGACAGTGGTCGTCATTCAAGTCAAAAGCAACACTTTTATTTTATTTGTTTCCATTGAAGTAGTTCTGCTACTCCAGGCAAAACACATCATTCTTTATGACCAAGCAGTCATAGTCATGCTACAGATATTTATTTTGTTCTCTAATCCATTAATCCCTCCCTGACAGGTCCATCCTAAAATCGTTAATCTTGAGAAGATTTGCTTCATTGTTTGTAACAAGGGAATACAGGTGAAACTCAAATAATTTGAATATCGTGCAAAGTTCATTTATTTCACTAATGCAACTTAAAAGGTGAAACTAATATATGAGATAGACTCATGCAAAGCAAGATAGTTCAAGCCGTGATTTGTCATCATTGTGATGATTATGGCTTGCAGCTCATGAAAACCCCAAGAACCCCAAATCCACAACCTCAAAAAAGTAGATTATTACATGCAATCAATAAAACAAGGATTGTACATAGAACAATATCGGACCTCTGAAAAGTACCAGCATGCATATGTACTCAGTACTTGGTTTGGGCCCCTTTTGCAGCAATTACTGCAATTACTTTTGCACGATATTCTAATTATTCGAGTTTCACCTGTATATGAGCAAGATTCTAAAAATCCTAAAAAAAAAAACCCTCGACCCAAATCACGTGTTTTCAAAGAAAGTTGTTTTAAAAAGCTTCAGTTCAAATATATAAATTTCTAAAAAAATGAACTTTGCTCCTTTTCCATCTGTTAAATACACCAGTAAGAGTGTTTTATAAATACACATCAGGAATGCACTGATATTTAAACTAGTATCGTGTACCTGTGAAAATGCCCTGATAGCGATCTACACGTTTATATGATTTTGGCTGGTTGAAGTCCCGCGCTTGTTGGGGACCTCGCAGTAGCTGTCTTTGGCAGTGCCTTTCAGGTTTCACATCTCCTCTTCCTCCTTCTTCTCGAGATTGGCACTGCCCTGGACAGCCCTTCACTTGCACGTACAGCCCTAGAGAGCCCCGCGACCAGCACCCACCCATTCAACCCTGGGGAGCACCACATACAGCCATGGTGAGATCCAAATGCAGACCTGGTGAGATGCGAACGCAGCCCTGGTGAAATACGAACACAGCCCTGATGAGATGCGAACGTAGCCCTGGTGAAATACAAACGTAGCCCTGGTGACACCCAAACGCAGTCCTGAAGAGACCTGTATGCAGCTCTGTTGAGACATGAACGCAGCCCTGGTGACACCCAAACACAGCCCTGGTGAGACCTGTATGCAGCCCTGGTGACAGCCAAACTCAGCCCTGGTAAGATCCAAACGCAGCCCTGGTGACACTCAAACACAGCCCTGGTGACACCCAAACACAGCCCTGATGAGACCTGTATGCAGCCCTGGTGACACCCAAACTCAGCCCTGGTAAGGTCCAAACGCAGCCCTGGTGAGACCCAAACGCAGCCCTGAAGAGACCTGTATGCAGCTCTTGTGAGGCATGAACGCAGCCCCGGTGACTCCCAAACGCAGCCCTAAAGAGACCTGTATGCAGCCCTGGTGAGACATGAACGCAGCCCTGGTGACACGCAAATGCAGCCCTGGTGACACGCAGATACAGCCCTGGTGACTCCCAAACACAGCCCTGGTGTGACCTGTATGCAGCCCAGGTGACACCCACACTCAGCCCTAGTAAAACCCAAATGCAGTCCTGGTGACACCCAAACAGAGCCCTGGTGAGACCTGTATGCAGCTCTGGTGACACCCAAACCCAGCCCTGGTAAGGTCCAAACGCAGCACTGGTGAGACCCAAACGCAGCCCTGGTGAGACCCAAACGCAGCCCTGGTGAGACCCAAACGCAGCCCTGGTGAGACCTGTATGCAACACTCCATTGTTGTATAATCATGTATTGATGGTTTATATATATATATATATATATATA